>NC_143036.1:55715000-56015000 GCF_057628025.1 Oncorhynchus mykiss
TGCTTAATTCATGCATCCTTCACAAAGACAAATCTGCCTGATGTGAGACCTGGAGAGGCCTACAAGCCACAGTGTCACGCACCCACTGTGAAATTTGGTGGAGGATCGGTGATGATCTTGGGGGTGCTTCAGCAAGGCTGGAATCATTTTTTTCCAGCAGGACAATGCTCCATGCCACACAGCCAGGTCAATCAAGGTGTGGATGGAGGACCACCAGATCAAGACCCTGTCATGGCCAGCCCAATCTCCAGACCTGAACCCCATTGAAAACCTCTGGAATGTGATCAAGAGGAAGATGGATGGTCACAAGCCATGAAACAAAGCTGAGCTGCTTGAATTTTTACACTCAGGAGTGGCATAAAGACCCCCAACATCAATGTGGAAGACTGGTGGAGAGCATGCCAAGACGCATTTGATTTCTGAACTCTTCCTAAGTTAAAACATTAGTATTGTGTGGTTTAAAAATGAATATGAACTTATTTTCTTTGCATTATTCGAGGTCTGACAACACTGCATCTTTTTTGTTATTTTGACCAGTTGTCATTTACTGCAAATAAATGTTCTAAATGACTAAATACTTTTAATTAGGGTGAAATGTTGTCAGTAGTTTATAAATAAAACAAAAATGTAAATTATACCCAAAAACATACCTATAAATAGTACAACCATAGAAACGGATCATTTTGCAATGGTCTCTTAAATTTTTTCCAGAGCTGTATATTCCCTACAGGCTGCATCCAATCTAACCTGGTCATGTTGCCAGATATTCTTCATAAATTAGCCAACTCCATTGTCATTCACGGTGTCATTTGGCATTCAAATCAACAAAAGAGTTAGATAAAACAGTCGGATCTGGCAACCAGGCTAGTGTGACTAATGGATTGAGGGTAATTATGTCTGTCCTATCAGACAGGTGTATAACAACCGATGATTGGCCAAAAGTCCCCTAGGGTTCAAGTACCATTACAATCGCCACAGTTGCCGAGCCCGGTCTTCTAGAGAGTGCAAACACACAGACTGGCATGGTGACAAAGAGAGGGAGAAAGACACAAAGAGTAAGAGAGAGGGGGAGGGGGGAGAAAGAAAGCGACAGAGATAATTTTGAAAAAAAAAAATAAATACACCTTTGGCACAATTCCGAGATGTCTTCCTTCAATCTAGTGACACCGGCACCAGCGGAAAACACCCTCTGAAGAAAACAGTATGTGCTCTGAAGCCTCGGAGTTGAGACAGAGACAGCTCCTCTTTAATTTTTCCATTTCCTGCCAAAATATGACATCATTATCCTCTGCCTGACATTGACATCCCAATTTCAGTACTGAAACCGGGCCAATCTGTGGAATGTGAATCCTAATGACTGTGTTCCAGAGCTTACGTGGAGAAAATAGCCATTACTGAACAACACAGGCTTGATAGGTGTCATGTCTGTCTGTGGAGCTAGTGCCACTTAGGCTACAGACACACAAGAGCAGTGGGCCTACAGACCTCCCAAAACTGGCCCACGACTGAATATTTTTTGGGTAAAAAAATATATACTGTAAAATCATCAAGATTTCAACAAAAAACTATTTTAATATAGGAAACTTAAAATTATTCCCACAAATAAAAAAAAGAGACGTGATCGTGTCTCAATGCAATCAAGTAATTCATTTGTTATTTTCAAATACAATTTCTTGGGCTTAGTTATTTTCAATTGTCAGTGTACATTATAATTGCAGTGTACATGATAATATAATTATTTTATTATAATTATTATAATAATAATGTTCCGGCCCCCGACCATCCGCTCCGACAAAAATCGCCCCCAGGCTAAATCTACTTGCCTACCCCTACACTAGACACTATACTACACTGAACTAAAGACTGCTCAAAGCTAACGAAAGGATGAAATGAGGGACCTGTTACATGAGACCAATCAGAGGAAAGAGGAGATGTAGAGAGGGGAAGAGAGAATAGGGAAAGAGAGGGGGTTGATAGAGAGAGAGAAGAGAGAGCGTGAGAGAGAGAGGGAAAATGTTGAGCGCGAAAGGATGATACAGAGAGAAATAGAAAGTGTGAGAGACACGCTGCCAGAGAAGGGAGTGAGGGTGGGCGAGGTGAGTAGGAAGGGCTATTAGTTCTCCGAGACGGAGCAAATGAGAGTGGGAGAAGGAGAGGAGAGCGCAGAACAGCCAGAGAGCAGAACAGTGATCTCTCTACTCCAGCCTGGATCCTTACACACCCTGAGGACTTAACTACACCATCTTACCTGTCACGCACAGCCAGAAACCGCCTCAGCGGCTTCAGGTCCTTTTCTTTCGCTCTCTCGTCCTCCTTCACTCTACCTGGGAGGGAGTGTTCCACCCGGCTATCTATGCTGACAGTGCTGTGGGGTAGAGGACGGAGACACACACACGCGACTACCTCAGAGAACAAGGTAAACATCTATCACTGCACTGATTTCTCCATTCTCTGTTACAATAGCCCGCTTGATAATGAATGTCAGTCTGTACACTGAAGCAAATAAATGCATTTCAGATGCGTTCAAAAACATACTCAAAATGACAACAGTAATGACTTCTTGCCAAAAGCACTCATTTTCTACCTCTGCTGAACCGTGAGGAACGGTTGTCAAAACACAAAACGCCACCATAATGTACAGTACGTGCACACTATCAGCAGAGTTCAAAAGAACAAGCCTGCAAACTTCTCACTCGTATTGTACCAACAGACAAAGAACCACCAGCCGTGTGCACTCACTGCATGTACAGAACCATAGCGCTCTAGCACAGTCTCTGCCTGTCTGTTACGCCAGCCTACAGTCACACAGTAGAGACATAACTCGACCAACACAGCACACAGTCTCATCCAAAGGGATTATATTTCTGCTCCTTCTCCTGCCTGCCCACTTACTCCACACTCTGATAATGTTAAGCATCACTTATGAGCGCGGTGTCTCTGAAGCCTTGCTCTTAGCGTGGAGCGGAGCACGGGGGCTTTTGTGCAAACACACCGTTCTCATAACAGCCTGAGCCTTCCATTCATCTCACACACACACACACACACACACACACACACACACACACACACACACACACCTTCTCAGAGTGCACTGTGAGCTGTCATGCGTGCAAGTGAATAACTGAAATCCAGTGGCTTAACCTCTGTGTGCAGTGCCACTGCGTGAAATTACAGAAACAAAACCATATGCTCTGTGATATACGGATCATACGCTGTCATATGCTCTGTGTCATACAGATCATACGCTGTCATATGCTCTGTGTCATACGGATCATACGCTGTCATATGCTCTGTGACATACAGATCATACGCTGTCATATGCTCTGTGACATACGGATCATACGCTGTCATATGCTCTGTGTCATACAGATCATACGCTGTCATATGCTCTGTGTCATACGGATCATACGCTGTCATATGCTCTGTGACATACAGATCATACGCTGTCATATGCTCTGTGACATACGGATCATACGCTGTCATATGCTCTGTGTCATACGGATCATACGCCGTCATATGCTCTGAGTCATACAGATCATACGCTGTCATATGCTCTGTGTCATACGGATCATACGCTGTCATATGCTCTGTGACATACGGATCGTACGCTGTCATATGCTCTGTGTCATACGGATCATACACTGTCATATGCTCTGTGTCATACGGATCATACGCTGTCATATGCTCTGTGACATACGGATCATACACTGTCATATGCTCTGTGTCATACGGATCATACGCTGTCATATGCTCTGTGTCATACGGATCATACGCTGTCATATGCTCTGTGTCATACGGATCATACGCAGTTACATGCTTTGTGTCATATGGATCATATGCTGTCACATGCTCTGTGTCATATGGATCATACGCAGTTACATGCTTTGTGTTATACGGATCATACACAGTTACATGCTCCGTGTCATACACTGTCATATGCTCTGTGTCATACGGATCACACACTGTCATATGCTCTGTGTCATATGGATCATACACTGTCATATGCTCTGTGTCATACGGATCATACACTGTCATATGCTCTGTGTCATACGGATCATACACTGTCATATGCTCTGTGACATACGAGCTTGTCTCTTCTCCCAGTAGCACTGCTAGTCTCTGGCCCTCTTAAGCTTATGTTCACACACAGACAGACACAGCAAAAGATGGAGAGAGAAAGAGATGAAGAGAGAAAGAAAGAGAGAGAGCGAGATGACAGAGGGAGGGAGCCTGCACAAAGGACCAGTTCAAAGGCTGAGGGCTCATTTGTCAAACAAACGCATGACAGGCCTTGAATAGCCAAAGGTATAATAAGTAAGACATCCACTAGTAATCAAACAAGAGTCAGATCACCTTTCTCTGTGTCTCTCCATCTCTCTCCATCCCCTTTTCTAGGGGGGGGGGGGGGGGATTAATTCAATACAAACCCGATTAGAGGTTATTAACAAAACACACAATGACAACAGACAGGCAGATCTATCACTGGGTTGATTTAACGTACTGATACAGCTCAGACTGTCTGGACAATGATCATTTGGGGCTGAAATATCATGACACACTTTCTTCTCATTCATTATCCTCCTTTCATTTACGTCTCTTCCTCTCTCCATCTTTTTGTTCTCCAGGACGACGATTGAGGGAGGAAAAATAAACGGAAGGATGATGTCATCCCCTGATTTGTCCCACTCTCCTACTCTGTGACAGAAAGAGAGAGAGAGAGCGCGCACCAAATGCCACATAGCTGATGGCCCAGTGTTGTAATATAGTCTCCTCTCTCTCTCCAAAGCAGCTAATGACCTTCCTCCCAGCCTGGTCTGACTTTGAATAAGGTGCCACAGCACGGAGGTGATCCTGCCTCACCCCAGTGGAATTACAAAGTGTGAGGAGACGGAAACGCCATTGACCTTTACTCTCCTCTCTGGAAGGTGATGGAGGGGTGTTTCTGAAGGGTGTCGGAGGGAATACGTACAGAAGGAAGAGGGGAGGACAGTTGAGTATCAGCCAGGCACTGCTCTGCCTCTGTTAAGATCCGAGGAGGACTACAGGTCAAATAACAAAAGCTTGCCAAGCAGCTGCCTAAAAGAAACCATTCATTTAGTAAAACCACGTGGCTGGATGCTACGATGCACATCCTCTCCCTGCCCACCGCGGACGACGAGTGCGTGTGTTCCTGCGTTTAATGAATCCTCGGCGCTTTCCCCAAACCGGAATACAGTGTTTTTTTTATTGGATGTACGAGAGTATAGGGCCGTCCTCTGTGATCCATCACTGTTGTATAAAGCCTCTGGGTAAAGTAAATGGAGAAATGTTTTGAAGGTGGACTGGTCTTTCTCTCGTGGTGGAGCTGAGTTTGTATCCGTGGAAATAGAAAAGGAAGGATCCAAAGAAAGGCAGTTTCAGTTGGCCCCGACTGCACTCATCTGCATCATAACACTCCCATTATTTAGACAAAAGGCTGCACCATCAGGAATAAAAGTGCGCCAAGTGGAGATTTACTGCATTGGTATTACTACTACTATAAAAGCATTGCTACTACAGAACTATGGTTGGTTCTTGTGATTTCCTGTCGGGGCCTCAGCAAGTCGGCTCCGGCTGGTTCATGGACTCTTGAAGGGGAGACGGCACACGAGGGAGAGGTGAGTACAGTGTGTCTGCAATATAAATGCCTATTGAGCCACAAAAGGACTGTCTGGTTTCTGGATAGTTTCTCTGGACATGACCAGCCTCTGGGCAGATCACACGGGAAACTGCGTTATATCTAGACATGAAAGCAAAGCAAGGACGTTTCATGAAGCGAAATACCTAAAGAACATGGACACATTGATCAAAAGTAACCACAAACACAACTCTAAGCCTAGCGTAACAACAAAACACTGACACGACTGACTAAAGTGAAGCACTATTAGTTTGAGTCAGCTAACAACGTAACACTAGATAAAAGGTGTCAGCAATGAAGGGATAAAGGGAGTGTACTCATTTTCACTCTTTCCACAAAGCGAAAATCTTATTATCACACACGGCAGAACACCATTTTTTTTAAAGTACAGCGGAAAACTGTGGAAATTGGCTTTTTGATTTTTAATTGCCACCTTTTGAAAGATTCCATCAAGATGACATCACAAAATCAGTTTGAGATTGAAACTTCCACACTTGAAAAGGTTCACACATTGGCCACATTTCACACTAAATGGAATCTCAGTGAGGTAAAAATACACTCAGACAAAGTCACAAAGACAGCCAGACAGATAGATAGACAGATCAGCTAGATGAGATTTAAAAGGAATAGAAATAGCCTCTTCTACACTGTTGTATGCTCCCATATAACCTAGTTCATCAGGAAATGACAATGAGACACATAAGACATAGATGAGAGGCAGTCAGTAGTCATGCATACGATACACTTCTGTGGTGAAACACAACACCTTTCTCTCCCACTATACATAAGTTAATGCAATCAGTCTCTGGCCTGATCTTTCTCTCCTCCTCTCTCTGTGTGTCACCATGTCTCTCTAGGATAATGCATACCCCTCCTGTGCTGATCTCAGAAGCCACCATGAGCAACGTGACTGTCCTCGACACCTCGGAACCCTCTGACCTTGATATGACCCAGTCTGCTGCCCCCTACCCCGTCAGCTTCCAGGTACATGCTTACATGTATACCACTTCGACTTTAATTAAGAGGGTAAATGTAGTTCAACGTCAGTTATCGTGAAAGCAGATAGCACGATTAAAGCATATCGCAATGAAAGCCGATATCACGATTAAAGCATATCGCAATGAAAGCAGATAACCAATTTCATACTGATATCTCGACACAAGCAATTATTACAATACTATTATTGTGATACTATGATTATCGTAAAACAAAATGCTATTACCCTCCGGATTTCCAGGTGTCGCTGACAGGGTTCCTGCTGCTAGAGATCGTGCTGGGCCTAAGCAGCAACCTGACAGTGCTGGTCCTTTACTGCATGAAGCAGAACCTCATCACCTCCGTGTCCAACATCGTCACCATGAATCTGCACGTCCTAGACGTACTAGTGAGTGACAGTCTTTGATGTTTCCATTAGGCGCAGACCTCGGATCAGTTAATACATTGAAAATACAAACTTTAACCATTGGGAGGGAAAACACAAAACTGACCTTAAATCAATGTTTAGGGACAATTCCAGTGAGTGTCTAGAATGAGATGATTGCAGTGCAATTATTCTGTGACAAATCTCAAGATTCTTCAGGAAGCAGGCCACTATCTGCTGTAGAAGGAGACAAATTTAACTAATGATAATCTTAATCCTTATTTATCTCTCTGGTTCCAGGTTTGTGTGTCTTGCATCCCTCTGACTGCCGTGGTAATACTCCTCCCCCTAGAGGCTGATACGGCGCTGGTCTGCTGCTTCCACGAGGCCTGTGTCTCCTTCGCTAGCGTAGCCACTGCCTCGAACGTGCTAGCCATCACCGTCGACCGCTACGACATCTCAGTGCGTCCAGCCAACCGCATGCTAACCATGGGCCGTGCCGTGGCTCTGCTGGGCTTGATTTGGGCTATGTCCTTCTTCAGTTTCCTGGTCCCCTTCATGGAGGTGGGCTTCTTCAGCGATTTTGGCTCGGAGTCTGTCAACCAGACTGCAGTCGCCTCTGTGGTCCATACTAACGAGTACTACACAGAGCTGGGGCTGTATTACCACCTCCTGGCTCAGATCCCCATCTTTTTCTTCACGGCCGTAGTCATGCTGGTGACCTACTACAAGATACTCCAGGCCCTGAACATCCGCATCGGGACCCGCTTCCAACACAACCAGCCCAAGAAGAAGCTCCGCAAGAAGAAGACCATCTCCTTGACCACTGCAACGCAGGTGGAATCTACAGATGCGTCCCAGGGCAGCGGGGCGGTCAGAGGGGGCGGAAACCCACCTGCTGTCCTGTCCATGCGGACCTCCGTCTCCGTCCTCATGGCTCTGCGCAGGGCTGTTAAACGCCACCGGGAACGGCGGGAGAGGCAGAAACGCGTCTTCAGGATGTCCCTACTCATCATCTCCACCTTCCTGCTCTGCTGGACGCCCATCACAGTCCTCAACACGGTCATCCTCAGCGCAGGGCCCTCAGACTTCACGGTCAAGTTGCGGTTGGGTTTCCTGGTCATGGCCTACGGGACGACCATCTTTCACCCACTGCTCTACGCCTTCACCAGGCAAAAGTTCCAGAAGGTGTTGAAGAGCAAGATGAAGAAGAGGGTGGTGTCTGTGGTGGAGGCTGAGCCCATGCCCAACAACGTGGTCATTCACAACTCCTGGATCGACCCCAAGAGGAACAACAAGAAAGTCACCTTCGAGGAGACTGAGGTCAGGCAGAAGTGTCTATCTTCCCAGGACCTGGAACAAAACAACATCGTCTGTCAACCATGATAAGAGCGTTGGACTAGTAACTGGAAGTTGCAAGTTCAAATCCCCGAGCTGACAAGGTACAAATCTGTCGTTCTGCCCCTGAACAGGCAGTTAACCCACTGTTCCTAGGCCGTCATTGAAAATAAGAATTTGTTCTTAACTGACATGCCTAGTTAAATAAAATGAAAAAAAAACAATGAAAAAAAAAGGAGATCGTGAAGATCGGCTTGGAGGCACTTGTTAGGCCGACAGAGGTCAACAGAGGTGGCAGAGTGGGATAATGGGATGTCCATCTTCAGAGAAAGTGGACTTAAGACAATTTCTGAGAAGCCATTGAATATCTGCATGGCTCGAGGGAGTTGGTAGACATGCGTCTGAGCCAAGGTCAAGATAGAACAGCTTCTGTTCAGAAGATGTAGAATAAGACAATGTGGATTATGAGGACGTGAAATAAGAATGAAATGGAATAAGCAACGGACACTCATACAAGGTGACAAAACATTATCAGGAACCAACTCATTTAAAAAAGGGGAAACCACTAATGTAAATGAAAGTGTTTTACCTGTATAGTTACCCTAAAGGGGATCATGTGTTACTATTTATTGTAAGAGGTTGATGTGGCGTCAAGGACAATTTAAACTAAATACCGTACTGCATGGTGTTGTTATAAAACGTGACATAATTATTGTGTATAGTCATGTACAGTGTATAGAATAAATATATGTTTACAACACATAAAAGGAAAGATTCACCCATTTTGAATATTATATGAAATTTGTGCATCTCTGAGCTATGAGCAAAATGCATCATACCAGCTGTGTTTCTGCCTGCTTGAATGGCTAATAGCTCAGAGAAACAGGAAAACATGAAAAGACCCCTGGACTCGATAGAACCCAGCTCAGAGATAGACAAATATGATAGAACATTTAAAATGGGTGACTCTTTCCGTTAAGCCCTAAGTATTTGTCGTTTTATAATAAATAACGTGAAAAATGTTTAGAGGGGACTCTACTGGGTATTCTGGTTAAATGGTCTTCTGTCACATATACTGCACTTTATTACGCTTTCGTAAACTTGTCGACTTAGGCACTGAGGACATCTAGCCAGTGTAAAGCCACAAATACTTACATGTGAAATTCCACTTCCCATTTCCTGTCCTCTGAGAGTATCTTTCCATGTGCCTGTTATATGTGTGATTTAGTGTAAGATGGGGGGATAGAAAGAGGCCAGCAGCACTTTGCAACCTCAGCGAGAGTCTGCAATCTGAAAACTAATCACAGCATTACTAAGACGTGACCTTGTGATTTCAACACATAATCAGCGCCTGTAGCCTAACCATCCTGAGGTGACTCCAGCTGCTCTACCGGCCATAACACAGCTGTTATGTTGCTTCTCTTATTATCTAGCCATCTAGCCACAGGTCGGGGTGAAGAGAACAACATGGCTGCCATAACTGGAGCCTGCTTCTTTTCATAATCACACTGATGCCAACTGGCAAATCAATCTGTATTTTCTGGTTGGAGTTGGAGGACAGTGAGTGAGTGAGTGAGTGAGTGAGTGAGTGAGGGAGGACTCGGACCTACTGCGGGCCATAGCGCTTAGCAAGGATGGGGCAAGTGGGGGGGGGGGGGGGGTGATTGTGAAGGGGTCTGGTCACGGGCTATGAGGTACTGATACAAAACACTCGCCACACCACTTGCCTTTGCCGAGCTCCTCTTTCTCCCACGCTTGATGCCTTGTGATTACCAAGGCTAGGACTGCTAGCTAGATAATAACGGGTGGCTGTGGCAGGCGACGCATCACAATCACTCTCCCTTCCTGCCACCATCGTGACACGGCAAGGTCATGGTGGTTTTCCCTCTTCTGCGTCGGAGAGATGCTGTCACCGTCACACACACACAATACCTATGCACTATACCTAGCAATCTATTCAGCTGAAAGAGGGCATATAGAAGCTAGGGAGAAAGTTAAACACTTGGCTCTATTATACCATTGAATGACTCATATTGCCTCATATACTGTAATGCATTCACGGCTAAACACATTCTGCCATTCAATGTCCTTGCAATGTTTGTATTGGGCAAGTGTGTGTAAAAATGAACATCCCTCTCATATCTCTCGGCCAATGAGATAACAGGATACATTTCCTTTGAGAAATATTTTTTTGATGAGGGGATGTTGACAACTTGTGGGGTGTGGTCATGTGCCACATCAGTCGAGGCACCATGTGAGGTCAGGAAGAGGACCGGGGTGCAAAAATAAACTGTGTGGAACAGTTTGGAGGAGCGTCATACAGCCACTCTGTAGAGATCATAGAGTGGCTGTATGCTTTGGGTATGGAATGCAGCCAGGCTTTCCTTTTTCGAACCCTCATCGAACGGCCCCCTGAGTCTCCTAAAAATCACTCTGTCTCCATGTGCATTTTAAGAGATAATAATAAGCTGGGGTACTTGGTTGGCTGTTTGCCAGCAAGCAGCACTAAAGGCAGGTTGGCAAAGTTGATTGAAGAGCCATCTAACTGTTCATTACAGGTTGGCTCGCTCCTCAGGCGCCATTACTAAATGAAGGCAAGAACCACTTGTCTATATGAAGTAGATGAGTAACGCATAGACAAACCAACACTGTACCACAATCTTCACAACTTGACTGATTTTCTATGCCTACATAGAGGATGTGCACACCGCACAGGTTCACAAAGGTTAGATTCCAGGCTACATTTCATTGGTCGGAAACATCAAGCCTTTTCTTTATATAGGCCTCGGCTATCGGTCTACATGAGTAGAGTGCCGAGGAGGATACATTGAACCGCTATCCTCTCTGAAGTAGCAGAGTAATCTCGCCTGTCTAAGCGTTCAGTCTCACAGAACTCTGAGTCACCAGACCGGAGAGGAGCAGAATTCGATTCTAGAATGAGATGAAGAAAGATGAGCTGAGACAGAGATGTCAAAACCCCCAACATTCTTCAGGAAATACAGACCTATCAGCATTACCAGCTGCGGAGCCGAATGGAACTTAAGTGATAAGATTGGAAGAATTTGTTTAACTTCTCATGAATACTTTCGAGGGTGTTTGGTGACATCATCTTAATCATTTACGTCATCTCGGGTGCTACCTGGGAAAGTACTCGGAGTAGGCCTATTTGATTGAAATATCCACCTCTGGTACTTGGACCACAACATTTCCCACCTTCTTAGCTCACTTACTGCACACCAGGCCACCGCTCTCTCTTTCCATCTCTCACTCTCTCTATACAGTATCTCTCTCTCCTCTGTTCCCTCTCCCTCTCACCCAACACTCAGCCCAGGGTCGCACATGGCTGATAAGAGGAGGGCTTTTGATTCCTGAGGCCATGCGTGTTCTAGTGTTCTGGAGTGTTCTGTGTGCCAGGGTTGTTATGTAAAAGGTTGTTGTGCATTTGTCGTGTATGACCAAAAAGGGTCTAGCTCATTTGAGGAGAGTTGTGGTGTGGTGCTGGGCCTCTCAATGGCTTAGCCAACTGCCACTCACACTTTGCAAATAAATTGAACACAATGAATTGCCTTTCCATCCCCATTCTTTCTTCAATCTTCCCTCTCTTCTCTCTTATCCATCCTTCCTTCCCCCCCTCTCCCATGGGAGTAGCCGCTGTCTGACTGACATTCAGGACCATTGTGTCATTATAGCTGGTCTCTAGGGCTGGCTGCTGTGACTGACGGTTACCACAGTGACTGACACTTCATCTGCTCTGACTGACACACAGGGGCTGTGGTCCAAAAGCGGAGGAAAACAATAAAGCCCAGATATGAGAGGAAGACGACATTGACACGGTTGGATTCAAATAAGTCAAAGATATTGAGTCAAATGAGACAATGCAATACCACCGGGTTATTGCTCGATAATAAAGTCCCATGCAGTCTCATTGAAAATAAAATGAACAAAAATATAAACGCAACATGTAAAGTGTTGGTCCCATGTTTCATGAGCTAAAAAAAAAGATCCCAGAAATGTTAAACACGCACAAAAAAGCTTCTTTCTCAAATTGTGTGCACACATTCGTTTACATCCTTGTTAGTGAGCATTTCTCCTTTGCCAAGATAATCAATCCAACTGACGATGAGGCATTTCAAGAAGCTGACTAAACAGCATGATCTCTCCACACGTGCACCTTGTGCTGGGACAATAAAAGGCCATTCTAAAATGTGCAGTTTTGTCACACAACACAATGTGACAGATGTCTCATTCATTCATGCTGACTGCAGGAATGTCCACCAGAGCTGTTGCCAGATAATTTAATGTTAATGTCTCTACCATAAACCGCCTACGACTTCTCTTTAGATTATTTGGCAGTACGTCCAACCGACCTCACAACAGCAGATCACGTGTAGTTGCGTGGGCCAGCAGTTTGCTGATGTCAACGTAGTGAGAACAGAGTGCCCCATGGTGACGGTGGGGTTATAGTATGTGCAGGCATAAGCTACGGACAACAAACACAATTGCATTTTATGGATGGCAATTTGAATGCACAGAGATACCGTGACAAAAACCTTGAGGTCCATTCATCCACCGCCATCACCTAATGCTTCAGCATGATAATGCACGGCGGCATGTCAAAGGATCTGTACACAATTCCTGGAAGCTGAACATGTCCCAGTTCTTCCATGGCCTGCATACTCACCAGACATCTCACCCAATGAGCAGATTTGGGATGCTCTGGATCGACGTGTACGACAGAGTGTTCCAGTTCCTGACAATATTCCGCAACGTCGCACAGCCATTGAAGGGGATTTGGACAACATTCCTCAGGCCACAAACACCAGCCTGATCTCGTTCCTTATATGAACTGTAACTCAGTAAACTATTTGAAATTGTTGCATGTTGCGTATATAGTTTGTTTTCCATTATAAGTAGCAGATTCACGTAGCAGATATTGAACACTGTAGTAAGTTTGATCCAAGCCAAAGCCAAAGCCAATCCTACAATAGATGGCTACGCTACACAGTCCAACATCAATGCAAATAAAGGGAATAGCAGCTTCTGATTCCGTCCTCAACAACAGCAGGCTGCTCTCTCTCTCTCTCTGTATGTGTGTGTGTGTGTCCCCTCCACCCCGCCACTGCATCCACTTCAATCACTTTATTACATTCACCCCCCCCCCCCCCCCCCAGTCACCTCCATCCCGGCATCCATCCCTGCATCCATCCCTTGTTTACTCACTCTTGTTCTTTCTCCACCACCACCCATCCCCCATCTGACCTCCTCTCCCTCTTCGTCTCCTCCTATTCACGCTCTCCCTCCGTCTCTACTACCTGCCCAGTGCTACAGGCTGACAGAAGAAAGCACTCCAAATCACATTAGGCTGTGCTGTGCTGTACTGTGTGATTGTATTAGGCCGGCAGCAGTATCAGGCCTGTAACTCAGGCCGATTATGATGTCCTGGCAGTAGAAGAAAGGGGGCTGAGAGTGGACTGAAGACCGATCGGCCGGGGCGGAAAATGACTGGCTGGAGATTGATTTCTGGCTCCGTTGAAAAGCTTGCTAAAAACAAAACAGGGAAAGGGAGGTGTCTTGAGTCAAGAAAGAGGGAGAGGAGGAGGAGAGACAGCATGATGCCAACAAGAGAACAGTGACTCAACCGGCTTCCGGCTCCCATTCAGGCAGCAGTCTGTGTCGAGGTGGCCAGTCATTGTGCTTTGCCAGTCTCATTGTACAGTAGATCATTGGCTAGTTCAACAGGTAGGCCTAAAAGTAGCCTACCGCCACCTCTCACCCTTAAAAACAATTGTATAGTTGTAACCAGATTGGACAGGATTGGTCCTGAAACCCTCCACAATAACAATATCTGGTATTGACGGAGCTGGGAAACCCCACATGAAGTGAACTCAACACTGAACACACTCAAATCAGTTCTACGGGACGAGAAGTTACTGAGTCAACAACCAAACAAATCTTATTTAGTGTGATAGAGAGGACTGTGAGACATATGTGGGGAAGTGTCTGCGTGTGTTAAAGCAATATCTTCCTCTGAGCCCCTGGTGTCAGTGGTTCTCTCGTGTGTCCAAGCGTGTGTGTGTGCGTTTGTGTGTTAGGGCCGGCACAATTACCGATGGTTATGGATGAAGACCGTCATGACAACCGTAAAAATAAATACAAATCATTTGGAACGAACAGCTGACTGAAGACAGGACAACGTGCATTCGTAACACAAAACTTTGTTGCTCCTTGCTGAAAAAAGCAAGGTGTTGTAGCAAACGAGGCAGCACCCCTGACAATGCAGCAGCAGCACGCATAGAAATAGAATGAATAGAACGGGCTTGGAACTTCTAACCCTGGCGACTTGACTGGTAAACTCATGGGTACACTCGCAATGGTAGCCTGGTATTGTGATGCAATCATTTCCATGGTAACGTAGCATGCTAATGCAAATGATGTTAACTGGTTCATACAATGGAATGTATATTTTGTAATGTCAGTTGAGTTGAATCAACAAATCACAGCACATATTGATAGGTACGCTCTTGCTTTTGCTTCCTGCTTCGCTCCTAAGTGTACACTCGCAATGTTGTGGTATTTTTGCTGCTACCGATTAGCAGACACTCTTATCCAGAGTGAGTACATACGTTTTCACACTTTTCCACACATTTTTGGTCCCCCGTTGTAATCAAACTCACAATCTTGGCGTTTCAAGTGACATTCTCTATCAACTGAGCCACATGGGATCATGTGGGCCGCCAATCCATCTATTCTGACATCATTGATTTCAATGGGGACGCCTGTTCTATTCATTCATTCTGGCAGCACATGCAGTCAGGAGCGGAGGAGAGGCGAAAATGGGCAAAATATATTATTATTTCTTTGCTATTTAAACAGTTATTACAGAGAGAGGGGTCATTTGGCTGGCCAATTACCGTCATCCAAAATTCCATGACCGTCACAGCCCTAGTGTGTGTGTGTGTGTGTGTGTGTGTGTGTGTGTGTACTAGCTCTTATAAAAGCCACATGCATGGAGAAACAGGAGTAGAACTAATAAATATGTACAATGTGATTTCTGAAAGGGACATTGATTTTCTCTACCACCTCTCTTTCCCTGCATTGGTTCAATGCAATTAGACGCTTTCTGAGAAATTCACTGGAATCCCTGTCAAGGTACTGCAGTATAATGAAGACTACTGTTCATGTTAAATGTCCCTCCAACCACAGCATATAAACACATTTGCATAGTGCTTTGCTCTGCACTTGGCAGACAGAGTACTAGATTCAGTGTTGAGTCACCAGCACAGAGTGTAGAAAACCGGGACAGAACGCATCATTGTTCTGTTAGCCTACTTGGCTTGTGTCTGGTACAATCAGTGATAACGGAATATGCGTTCCAAATGACACCCTATTCCCTATTTAGTGCACTAGATTTGACCAGGGCCCATAGGGCTCTCACTGGGTTCCAATAGGGACCTGGTCAAAGGTAGCGCACTACATAGGGAATAGGGTGCCATTTGGGAGACGTACAGAGATAATCACACTGTGCAACTTTAATAAACAAGATCTTATTTTGTGGTTAATTTCATACCAAAATCAATAGCAATCTATATAGAGACTATACCATGGTGATCCTACCATACACAATCCTTTATCCATACACTGAATGGTAAATTGTATCCCTGAATGACTTTATAGCTAACTAGCTAAATGTAAAATATTGAGCACAAGCACATCAACCCCAAGCTCTCGAAAACCCTTCTTCTCCGTATGTAGGGTTTTCAGCCATTACATTCGTCTACATTTGGCTCCGTGTAAACTACAATTCCGACAACGAGAATTAACGTTTAGGAAACTTCAACCATCGCTTTCGCAACGGTTTTCGAAAGATATGCTAATATGCCCCTTATCTTTCATGTCAGCGAGAAAGAATCTTTCAAATGAAAAAAAGATACTTCCTGAAGCAGGTTTGCACAGATCCATACACTGTGGCCCTCCAGTTGACAAACTACACTTCCTCCCCAGTTAGCTTTCACACAGGTGTTCAGAGCATGCTAGACAGACCGCCACCTGTTCTAATTAGCTGTCTTCCGTGAACAAGCGCTGTAACATGGAGATATGGCCGTGTGGAAACACTAACCCTAAACCCTATGAAAAAAAGGTGTGTATTAATTTGCCTTTTGTTTTTTGAAAATTACTTCTTGTTGATATGAAACATGCGTTCCTTGTGTTTCCAAAACAGTACCACAAGTGATGTACACTGCTAAAAAAAATAAAGGGAACACTTAAACAACACAATGTAACTCCAAGTCAATCACACTTCTGTGAAATCAAACAGTCCACTTAGGAAGCAACACTGATTGACAATACATTTCACATGCTGTTGTGCAAATGGAATAGACAACAGGTGGAAATTATAGGCAATTAGCAAGACACCCCCAATAAAGGAGTGGTTCTGCAGGTGGTGACCACAAACCACGTCTCAGTTCCTATGCTTCCTGGCTGATGTTTTGGTCACTTTTGAATGCTGGCGGTGCTTTCACTCTAGTGGTAGCATGAGACGGAGTCTACAACCCACACAAGTGGCTCAGGTAGTGCAGCTCATCCAGGATGGCACATCAATGCGAGCTGTGGCAAGAAGGTTTGCTGTGTCTGTCAGCGTAGTTTCCAGAGCATGGATGCGCTACCAGGAGACAGGCCAGTACATCAAGAGAACTGGAGGAGGCCGTAGGAGGGCAACAACCCAGCAGCAGGACCGCTACCTCCGCCTTTGTGCAAGGAGGAGCAGGAGGAGCACTGCCAGAGCCCTGCAAAATTACCTCCAGCAGGCCACAAATGTGCATGTGTCTGCTCAAACGGTCAGAAACAGACTCCATGAGGGTGGTATGAGGGCCCGACGTCCACAGGTGGGGGTTGGGCTTACAGCCCAACACCGTGCAGGACGTTTGGCATTTGCCAGAGAACACCAAGATTGGCAAATTCGCCACTGGCGCCCTGTGCTCTTCACAGATGAAAGCAGGTTCACACTGAGCACATGTGACAGAGTCTGGAGACGCCGTGGAGAACGTTCTGCAGCCTGCAACATCCTCCAGCATGACCAGTTTGGCGGTGGGTCAGTCATGGTGTGGGGTGGCATTTCTTTGGGGGGCCGCACAGCCCTCCATGTGCTCGCCAGAGGTAGCCTGACTGCAATTAGGTACCGAGATGAGATCCTCAGACCCCTTGTGAGACCATATGCTGGTGCGGTTGGCACTGGGTTCCTCATAATGCAAGACAATGCTAGACCTCATATGGCTGGAGTGTATCAGCAGTTCCTGCAAGAGGAAGGCATTGATGCTATGGACTGGCCCGCCCGTTCCCCAGACCTGAATCCAATTGAGCACATCTGGGACATTGTCTCGCTCCATCCACCAACGCCACGTTGCGCACAGACTGTCCATGGGTTGATAAATTTGATTTCCATTGATAATTTTTGTGTGACTTTGTTGTCAGCACATTCAACTATGTAAAGAAAAAAGTATTTAATAAGAATATTTCATTCATTCAGATCTAGGATGTTATTTTAGTGTTCCCTTTATTTTTTTGAACAGTGTATATTGAATGTTTAGAGTAAGCATTGGGGCTCTTAACAAAACTCTTCCGGTCAGAAGTTACTATCGTCAATAGACGCTAAAGTAGTTAGCGTCCATGAATTGGGTAATGACGGCTTACACCGGCCAAACCCGGACGACGCTGGGCCAATTGTGCGCCACCCTATGGGACTCCCAATCACGGCCGGGTTGTGATACAGCCTAGATTCGAGGGTGTCAAGAGTGTCTGTAGTGACGCCTCAAGCACTGAGATGCAGTGCCTTAGACCTCTGCGCCACTCGGGAGTCAAAGTTGGCTCGGGAGCTCTTTCAGTTGGCTGTGTGAGTAAGATTTGTTTTAGGTGGTCGCATTGGTGCGAGCTGGTCACTCAAAAATGGTCACTCAAAAATGGTCACTCAAAAACACCCTATTTTTTTAGGATGCTAAAACCAGGATTTGGTCAAACAGTAAAGTGCATTATCCTCATGATTCCTGTAAAGAAAGTGTCTGCCTGCCCCTGTGACTGTTTCGCTGGGGCCTGCTGTGGTGTCCAGCGAGACTCTCTCCCCTTTCCAGGGGAAAAAGACTCCAGGAGAAGAAAAAACGTTTCCGATTGTATAACATTTTAAAATCCATTTGCGGAGAAAACACAGCTATCTTGTTGTCACAGATAAAGAGAGAAGGGTAATATATTTACAGAATATAGCCTGGCCTATAGGTCAGGTATTAATCAAGCCCTGTGCATTGCTTAGCCAACACTGCACTCCAAAAACACCTTAAAGTAAATACCAGGACATCCGCACTGTGGGATATCATCTTGTTCCTGTGCAGCAGAAATGAATAATGAGTTCGGGATCTACTTCCTGCAGTAAAGTTATTTATCAAACTATTAGTAGTTAAAAAAGTGCTGTTTCTTTATACAATCAAGGAAAATTGGATTTCTTTGAACATGGGGTCTGTCTGTCTGTCTGTCAATCATAGGTTTGATTGAAGCCAAATCCAGCCTGAGTAACCGTACATACTTGGGAGCCTTACATGGCTCCCGAGTGGCGCAGCGGTCTAAGGCACAGCATCTCAGTGCAAGAGGCATCACTGCAGTCCCTGGTTCGAATCCAGGCTGCATCACATCTGTCCGTGATTGGGAGTCCCACAGGGCGGCGCACAATTGCGTCCGGGGTAGGCCGTCATTGTAAATAAGAATTTGTTCTTAACCGACTTGCCTAGTTAAATAAAGGTTAAATAAAATGTACAAAAAATAAAAAACAGTGACCTTCAAGTGACTACCCCAATCAGTGAAGAGTACGTCAGCATTTACCAACCTAGTGTGTTCTAAGTAGAGGCTATAGTGAGACATAAGCAGTGTCCCAGTGTCAAATCAGAATGTTCTTAAAAGAACACGGAGGCACTCTTCATATAAAAAGGCACTCTTCATATAATTAAAATGCCTTTATTATCAACAGCACGTTCAATATAACAAAATCTTGCCCCAAAAAAGTAATTATATGAAGAGCACTCCGTGTTTCTTTGATTACCTTTCACCAAAGAGCACCTTCAACCTACAGTACAAACATTCTTCTACAAGTCACTCACCCAGCTCTTTGAGGCTCCGAGTAGCTTTGGTGATCTCAGCACCACCTACACCTTCTACAGTAGGCATAAATGAGTGGAGTTTCACTTTAGTGTCAATAGTATTAGAGTGAATGAGCAGGGTCACTCACCCAGTTTGCTGAGGCTGATCTCATCACCATCTACACCAGGGGGAAGACAACCCTGTCCCTGGAGTGCCACAGGTACTGCAGGATTTTTGTTCCAACTACACCTGATCAACTAAGCGAATTGATCAGTTCAATGATTGCCTAAATTCAACACACCTGGCATTCCAGGTCGGTTAAATCAAAAACACTCCAGGACTAGCGATGCCTATCCCTGATCTACACTCTCTTTACAGTAGGCCCAAATGCGGTGAGTTAACCATGTCAGTATTACAGTACCCAGTTCGTTAAGGCTTGGAGCAGCCCTGTCAGTAGTACAGTGCAGTGTATCAGAGGTGAACAGGCAACGGTCACTCACCCAGTTCGTTGAGGCTCTGGGCAGCCTTGGTAATGTCCCTGCTTCCCCCCTGGAGCTGGCCCTGCAGATGCTTGGACAGGTACAGGTTTCTGATGATCCTTTGCAGCAGGTCACACGCCACCTGGGAAAAATAGGAAAAAATCTAACCAAACAAAATAGAACCCCATCTGAACCAGTCTTTCTGAATATTTTTGACAAGATGTGAGTGAACGTCAAATCTAATCCTGATCCTCTTTTTTGTCATAATTGATTGAAGATCACTCATTGGAAATGATCTCTAATCAAATCACTGTTGACATTTCCAAGTATTTATTTTCCTATTGTAGCCTATAAATAAACAATGACGCCAACCATGGGCATAGTAATAGTGGTAATAATAACCATGTGTCTAGCAGCATTGTGGAGCTGTGTCTGGGGCTGAAGGACACAGAGAGGTCAGCAGTGTGTTTGGGCTAAGTAAACGATGCAGCTGAGACCTCGAGGTCTGTCCCCTGAGCCTCTGTGAATGTCTGAATGCTTTATCTGTGCGTGGCCGAGAAGCTGCCATTTTGTGAGCGAACACTAGACTAAAATATAAACAAAGCACTCTCCTATTCCCCCTGGATTTATAGTCTGATCATTACCGGTCTCCTTCAGACCCAGACAGACAGAAACACACACACACACAGATAGAAACATACACAGACAGACAGACAGAATACAAACACATACCCTAAAATCAAATCAAATTGTGTTGGTCACATACACATGGTTAGCAGATGTTAATGCGAGTGTAGCGAAATGCTTGTGCTTCTAGTTCCGACCATGCGGTAATATCTAACAAGTAATCTAACAATTTCACAACAACTACCTTTTACACACAAGTGTAAAGGAATGAATAATGTATATGTACATATAAATATATGGATGAGCAATGGCCAAAAGGCATAGGCAAGATGCAGTAGATGGTATAGAGTACAGTATATACAGTCGTGGCCAAAAGTTTTGAAAATGACAGAAATATTCATTTCCACAAAGTTTGCTGCTTCAGTGTCTTTAGATAATTTTGTCAGTTTGTTTGTCCACCCGTCTCTTGAGGATTGACCACAAGTTCTCAATGGGATTAAGGTCTGGTGAGCTTCCTGGCCATGGACCCAAAATATCAATGTTTTGTTCCCCGAGCCACTTAGTTATCACTTTTGCCTTATGGCAAGGTGCTCCATCATGCTAGAAAAGGCATTGTTCGTCACCAAACTGTTCCTGGATGGTTGGAAGAAGTTGCTCTCGGAGGATGTGTTGGTACCATTCTTTATTCATGGCTGTGTTCTTAGGCAAAATTGTGAGTAAGTCCACTCCCTTGGCTGAGAAATAACCCCACACATGAATAGTCTCAGGATGCTTTACTGTTGGCATGACACAGGACTGATGGTAGTGCTCAACTTGTCTTCTCCGTACAAGCTTTTTTTCCAGATGCCCAAAACAATCGGAAAGGGGATTCATCAGAGAAAATGATGTTACCCCAGTCCTCAGCAGTCCAATCTCTGTACCTTTTACAGAATATCAGCCTGTCCCTGTTATTCATGGAGAGAAGTGGCTTCTTTGCTGCCCTTCTTGACACCAGGCTATCCTCCAAAAGTCTTCACCTCACTGTACGTGCAGATGCACTCACACCTGCCTGCTGCCATTCCTGAGCAAGCTATGTACTGGTACTGTACTGGTGGTGTCCCGATCCCGCAGCTGAATCAACTTGCGCTTGCTGGACTTTCTTGGGCGCCCTGATGCCTTCTTCACAACAATTGAACAGCTCTCCTTGAAGTTCTTGATGATCCGATAAATGGTTGATTTAGGTGCAATCTTACTGGCAGCAATATCCTTGCCTGTGAAGCCCTTTTTGTGCAAAGCAATGATGACGTCACGTGTTTCCTTGCAGGTAACCATGATTGACAGAGGAAGAACAATGATTCCAAGCACCACCCTCCTTTTGAAGCGTCTGTTTTTCAAACTCAATCAGCATGACAGAGTGATCTCCAGCCTTGTCCTCGTCAACACTCACACCTGTGTTAACGAGAGAATCACTGACATGATGTCAGCTGGTCCTTTTGTGGCAGGGCTGAAATGCAGTGGAAATGTTTTTTGGGGATTCAGTTATTTTGCATGGTAAAGAGGGCCTTTGCAAATAATTGCAATTCATCTGATCACTCTTCATAACATTTTATTTGATTTTACCTTTATTTAACTGGGCAAGTCAGTTAAGAACAAATTTTTAATTTCAATGACGGCCTAGGAACAGTGGGTTAACTGCCTGTTCAGGGGCAGAACGGCAGATTTGTACTTTGTCAGCTCAGGGATATGAACTTGCAACCTTTCGGTTACTAGTCCAACGCTCTAAACACTAGGCTACCCTGCCGCCCCAATTCTGGAGTATATGCAAATTGCCATCATACAAACTGGAGGCAGCAGACTGTGAAAATTAATATTTGTGTTGTCGTGTCTTTGGCTATGCCGGATTAAGTGATATGACATGCTGTTCTATAAAATCCTTTCTCTGTAATTAATATTACCTGATTGAGCTAATCATGTAACTGTAATTAACTAGAAAGTCGGGGCACCACTTAAGAATATTTATAGATCTGTTATCTTCCGAATAAACTCTTAAAGACCTAGTAATATTTTACATCAATAGCAGTCAATATTAATCGTCACCTTATTTCAGTCTCATCTGAAAGTTGTACATTCTTGGTTATCTTCACGAACACTGGCTAACAAGTTCAATCAGCAATACAAAATTGGGTTTAATTATTTATTTACTAAATACCTAACTAATCACACAGAATTACATATAGACAGAATGAATCATACATTGATTACAAATTATGTCATGAAGGAAAACGTCCCTAGCGGACAGAACAGATATGACAGTTGTTTACACAAAGAACGGGGGTTGGGTTTGAGTGAAAGAGCGGGAAGACTGAAGAACAAAGGGAGAAGCGATGTCTCTATCAATGTTAGTTAAGTGGCTAAAACCATGGACATGACAGCCCCTGGGAGTTAAAAGTGGAAAAAGAGGGGTCCCACAGCACCACGGTCGGTCGGTCTATCGAAAATAATATAAAACTTTGCAACTATTCTATTCAGAAATCACAAACCAGGCCCGTGTTCATCCTAAGACCTTACCAGCCTGGCATGCCTGCCTGCTACTAGTATCTTCTCTGCAGGATGCATGTCTGTGGTGCAGAACAATGATAACACTCCACACACACACACACACACACGATGACAAAGCTGAGAGAGGGAGCATCAGTAGACAGACAGAGCTAACACAGAGCCAGAGCCATGGGAGAAGAAGGAGCCAGTTAGAATCACAGTAACCTTTTGGACTGAAGCCAAATTCCATCCATTTTTAAAAACTCCACAGACGACGGAGCTGCAGTGTGTAGGCAGTGTGCATGTGTGGACAGAGCCTGTAAACCTAGAGTCTATTTCGCTCTATCTAGATGTGGCTACCCAGACTCAGACAGGACAGGCTCAGTTTGCTCACAAGAAGAAGTCTTATTTTAACAGGGTTAGAAATTCAACCTTTTAAAACATCCGATTGCTTTTTATTGATTTCTTCTAAACAGGGGGGCACTGATAGCGTGGTGAATTAAAAACCACAACGGTGATGTCATGGGTTAAGATTGCAGACGCTATCTGAGAACAGGATCAAAGTAATGCTGTTTGAAAGGTTGAGATAATATTGTTTGTAAACCTATATGTATTATTTAGTGGAGGACTTACCAAGAAAAAGAGATGCATTTTACATAACAGATGCTCAGCCTCCAAAAGCAGTTTGTCACGCCCTGACCTTAGAGATCCTTTTAATGTCTCTATTTTGGTTTGGTCAGGGCGTGAGTTGGGGTGGGTATTCTATGTTTTCTATTTCTGTGTGTTTGGCCGGGTGTAGTTCTCAATCAGAGGCAGCTGTCTATCGTTGTCTCTGATTGAGAACCATACTTAGGGAGCCTTTTCCCACCTGTGTCTTGTGGGTAGTTATTTTCTGTTTAGTGTTTTCTGCACCTTACAGGACTGTTTTGGTTTCGTTTGGTCACGTTGTTGTTTTAGTGTTCAGTCTTGGTCCACACCTTCTTCCACAGACGATCATTACAGAACTACCCACCACAAACGGACCAAGCAGCGTGGTAACAGGGAGCAGAGGGTTCAGGACTACTGGACTTGGGAGGAGATATTGGAAGGACAGGGACCCTGGAGACAGGCTGGGGAATATCGCCGCCCTAAAGAATAACTGGAGGCAGCTAAAGCTGAGCGGCAGCGATATGAGGCAAGGCAGCACAGCAGGCACGAGAGGCAGCCCCAAACATTTTTTTGGGGGGGCACACGGGGAGATTGGCGGAGTCAGGCAATAGACCTGAGCCAACTCCCCGTGCTTACCGGAAGCAGCGTGGTACTGGTCAGGCACCGTGTTATGCGGTGAAGTGCACGGTGTCTCCAGTGCGCGCTCATAGCCCGGAGCGCTACATGCCAGCCCCTCGCAAGTGCCATGCGAGAGTGGACATCTAGCCAGGGCGAAATTTGCCAGCTCAGCGCGTTTGGTCTCCGGTGCGCTGTTTTGGCCCAGGGTATTCTGCGCCGGCTCTGCGTACTGTGTCTCCGGGACGCTGGGAGGGCTCAGTTTGCCCTAAGCCTGCTCTCCGACCGTGCCGAGCGAAAGTGAGCATTGAACCTAAGGGAGAGGTGCGAGTGGTAAGCACCAGATCTCCAGTGCTCCCCCACAGCCCGGTTCGACCTGTGCCTGCACTCTGGAGGGGCCAGGCTAAAGTGGGCATTCAGCCTGGAAGAGTGGTGCCAAGGCTGCGCACCAGAGCTCCCCCACAGCCCGGTTCATCCGGTGCCTCCTCCACGCACCAGGCCTCCTGTAGGTCTCCCAAGCCTGGTAGGCCCCGTGGCAGCCCCACGCACAAGGCTGTCCGGAGCTGCCAGAGTCGCCCTCCTGTCCGGAGCTGCCAGAGTCGCCCTCCTGTCCGGAGCTGCCAGAGTCGCCCTCCTGTCCGGAGCTGCCAGAGTCGCCCTCCTGTCCGGAGCTGCCAGAGTCGCCCTCCTGTCCGGAGCTGCCAGAGTCGCCCTCCTGTCCGGAGCTGCCAGAGTCGCCCTCCTGTCCGGAGCTGCCAGAGTCGCCCTCCTGTCCGGAGCTGCCAGAGTCGCCCTCCTGTCCGGAGCTGCCAGAGTCGCCCTCCTGTCCGGAGCTGCCAGAGTCGCCCTCCTGTCCGGAGCTGCCAGAGTCGCCCTCCTGTCCGGAGCTGCCAGAGTCGCCCTCCTGTCCGGGGCCCGCTGCGAGGGTCCCCCGTCCGGGGTCGGCGGCGAGGGTCCCCGCTCCAGAGGCGCCACCTAAGTGGGCCAAGCCTAAGGTGGAGCGGGGTTCACGTCCTGCACCAGAGCCGCCACCGCGGACAGATGCCCACCCAGACCCTCCCCTTTGGAGGGGGGTACTGTCACGCCCTGACCTTAGATCCTTTTTATGTCTCTATTTTGGTTTGGTCAGGGCGTGAGTTGGGGTGGGCATTCTATGTTTTCTATTTCTGTGTGTTTGGCTCGGTGTGGTTCTCAATCAGAGGCAACTGTCTATCGTTGTCTCTGATTGAGAACCATATTTAGGGAGCCTTTTCCCACCTGTGTCTTGTGGGTAGTTATTTTCTGTTTAGTGCTTTCTGCATCTTACAGGACTGTTTCGTTTATTCACGTTGTTGTTTTGTGTTTTCGTGTTCAGTCAACAAAAAAAACATGAACACGTGCTGCGCTTTGGTCCACACCTTCTTCCACAGACGATCGTTACACAGTTCCATAAATCACCTTTATAAATATGCCTTTCTCCAAAGTGGTGGGGAGTAATTCCATAATGGCAGGCATGTGCAACAAGAGTAAAAGGGGTCATATAATATTTGTTGTTTAACGGTCAATAAAAACACACAGTATCTTTGTTGTAAACCATTGAGTACAGAGCACTCATATCAGTACGGCATGAGACACCGACACCTTCTATAGTTACATTGTATTGACAGGGCAGAAGAGGACATCCTAGAGCCATATACAGGTATATAGACCTCTATATGACTCTGGGTTATTGTCATCTTTACAATTTAAAACAGGAGGATCCTGGAAACTGTCCAGGAGACATTAGGCGACCTTGACAATATGTACAGCACCTAACTTGAAGTACCCATCTTGAAAATGGGCAGAGAGACAATAAAAACCCAAGAAAATGCTGTGGGTCCATTTCTCTACCTCAGATGTCTTTCCAATAAACATGGAAATCAAGTCCAGTGCAGAAGTAGAGATGCTGTCAGAGTGCTGATAATAATGAACACTAGAGAGGCAATCTTCCCCCTGCTATTGAGCCTCAGTCCCAGACCATATAATAATACAACAACACCATCAACACAACAGATAGTATTATGCCTCTCAAATCACAAGGAGATGGATGGATACCTGCAATCTGGCGAGCTGGGCAGTCCTAGCTACAATCTTATTGTAGGGGTCAACGATCTTTGTCCTTCTCCTACGAGAGAAAACAAATAGGTTGAGTGCTGTTACTAGAGGTCTGATTTATTGAGGGTCTCTGAACACAAGTGGCGCAGCACTCTAAGGCACCGCATCTCAGTGCTAGAGGAGTCACTGCAGACCCTGGTTCGATTCCAGGCTGTATCACAACCGGCCGTGATTGGGAGTCCCGTAGAGCGGCACACAATTGGCCCAGCGTCGTCTGAGTTAGGATGTCATTGTAAATAAGAATTTGTTTTTAACTGACTTGCCTAGTTAAATAAAGGTGAAATAAAAAATGTTTAAAAAGTTATATTTTGCCTTGATCATTCCCTGTGATGATGTGTACCGGTCTTATAGGCTTGGAGTAGGTAGATAACGCACCTAACCACTGATACAGGGTAAGATGTTTTTTCAATACTGAGAGACGCACTGATGCTTATATCCAATTGTGTGACAGCAGCGCCCCCTATGGAATGTCTACAGCACTACAATGACAGCATATATTCCAACAGAGAAGTTCTTAAACTTTTTGGGTCTGGGGACCCCTTTTGTGATAGCAAATTCATCAGGGACAACCTCATTATCATTACACAAATAAATAAATAGTATTTTCTGCAGTGCGAAAATAACATTTAAAAAGGGCTCTCTTGGCTAATTTCCAGCAATTCTACACATTTCGTCATGGGGCACAGAGATTTTTTGTTGTTAGTGCTTTAAAGCTAATATACATCAATTCTACACATTTTGCCACGAAGCAGAGAGAAAACATTGATGTTTTAAACTTCAATTACAGTGCATTTATGTAAAAAAATATACTGTATATAATCAAATCAAATTGTAATTGTCACATGCGCCGAACACAACAGGTGTAGTAGACCTTACAGTGAAATGCTTACTTACAAGCCCTTAAGCAACAATGCAGTTTAAAGAAAATACCCCCCCCCAAAAAAAGTAAGCGATAAGAATAACAAATCATTAAAGAGCAGCAGTAAATAACAATAGTGGGGCTATATACAGGGGGTACCGGTAGAGAGTCAATGTGCCAATGTGCGGGGGCACCGGTGTCAAGGTAATTGAGTAACATGTACATGTAGGTAGAGTTATTAAAGTGACTATGCAAAGATAATAAAGAGTAGCAGCAGTGTAAAAGAGGGTGGGGGGGAATTGCAAATAGTCTGTGTTGCCAATGCAAATAGTCTGGGTAGCCATTTGATTAGCTGTTCAGGAGTCTTATGTCTTGGGGATAAAAGTTGTTTAGAAGCTTCTTGGAAGTAGACTTGGTGCTCCGGTACCACTTGCTGTGCGGTAGCAGAGAGAACAGTCTATGACTACGGTGGCTGGAGTCTTTGACAATTTCTAGGGCCTTCCTCTGACACCGCCTGGTATATATGTCCTGGTAGGCAGGAAGCTTGGCCCCGGTGATGTACGGTGCTGCTCGCACTACCATCTGTAGTGCCTTGCGGTCAGAGGTCGAACTTTGCCGTACCAGGCAGTGATGCTCTCGATGGTGCAGCTGTAAAACCTTTTGAGGATTGAGGACCCATGCCAAATCTTTTCAGTTTCCTGAGGAGGAATAGGCTTTCTCGTGCCCTCTTCATGACTGTCTTCGTATGCTTGGACCATGTTAGTTTGTTGGTGATGTGGACGCCAAGGACCTTGAAGCTCTCAACCTGCTCCACTACAGCCCTATCGATGAGAATGGGAGTGTGCTCGGTCCTATTTTTCCTGTAGTCCACGAACATCTTCTTTATCTTAAATCACGTTGAGGGAGAGGTTGTTGTCCTTGCACCACACGGTCAGGTCTCTGACCTCCTCCCTATAGGCTGTCTCATCTTTGTGTCATCAGCAAACTTAATGACGGTGTTGGAGTTATGAATGAACAGGGAGTACAGGAAGGGCCTGAGCACGCATTCCTGCGGGGCCCCCGTGTTGAGGATCAGCGTGGCGGATGTGTTGTTGCCTACCCTTACCACCTGGGGGCAGCCCGTCAGCAAGTCCAGGATTCAGTTGCAGAGGGAGGTGTTTAGTCCCAGGGTCCTTAGCTTAGTGATCACTATGGTGTTGAAAGCTGAGCTGTAGTCAATGAATAGCATTCTCACATAGGTGTTCCTTTTGTCCAGGTATGTTTATTCCATGTGCAACTCTGTGTTGTTGTTTCTGTCTCACTGCTCTGCTTTATCTTGGCCAGGTCGCAGTTAAATGAGAACTTGTTCTCAACTAGCTTACCAAGTTAAATAAAGGTGAACAAATTTAAATAAATGTTTTAAAAGGGCAGTGTGGAGTGCAAGAGATTGCATCATCTGTGGATCTGTTGGTGAGGTATGCAAATTAGAGTGGGTCTTGGGTTTCTGGGTTAATGGTGTTGATGTGAGCCATGACCAGCCTTTCAAAGCATTTCATGACTACAGACATGAGTGCTACGGGTCAGTAGTCATTTAGGCAGGTTACCTTAGTGTTCTTGGGCACAGGGACTGTAGAAAGGCCCATGGAGATGGTGGAATTGTCCTTTAATTCATGGCCACTTGCTCAGCCGGGCCAGGGGCGCTTTAATTAGGTCAGGTGGAAATGTCCGACAGATCTCAAATCAGTAAAAGGAGGACATCGCCACTGCCCAACCTCGCTGCTTTCTCTTCCTCAACTCCGTCTAATCCAGACATTCTGTGCGTCCATGAATCAACGTAACTCCATCGAATCTGTTACCTTTCATCTGAACTATGCTGCAATCGGGAGAGCGGGCCATCAGTTATTGTTTATAGTTATTACTGCGGAGCGAGGCTTGGAGCGCACGCTTCAAACCGGTTGTGTTATGTATATGCCCAATGATCACAGCCCTACAGACATTGATATATAGTTAAAATGTAATGAAATGACATGTACATATGAAGACTAACCTAGAAGGATGAAATATGAAACTTAATGATTTACTGACATGATAAATTCTTATATCAAATTTATGGAGATTATAGATTGTATAAATTAACAATGCATTTGCATTAATCCTTCTCTGGATTAACATGGTTATGATCATAAAGGACTCCATTCTGCTTCATATTGAATTCCTATGGAACCTTATTGCTGAATTATTCTGTTAATAATGACAATGATTGTTATCATTTGACTTTCTGATTTGAATTTTTATTGGGTACATGTTATTCTGTTTCTTTTGTTATACAGCACAGACAAACTAACCAGTACATATACCACTTTGTGGTTAAAGGAATTCCTGCCTCAGTCTCATCCATTCCTCTGTCACCTGACCATCTGTTCACCTTCACTTTTGCCAGTCATCCTACCTGTCCAGCTACCCACACAGATTCCAATAATCTTTCAGGGACTATGGTGGTCTGCTTGAAACATGTTGGAATTACAGACTCAGACAGGGAGAGGTTGAAAATGTCAGTGAAGACACTTGCCAGTTGGTCAGCACATGCTCGTAGTACACGTCCTGGTAATCCATCTGACTCTGCCTTGCTGTAAATTGTCAATGATTTGACTGCACAGTCAACTCGGTAGCTCTCATTCCTAAACGACTACGTGGCTGATACACCTAGTTAAATAAAACAAAACATACACCTACGTGAAGTAAAGCTGACTGACAGAAAAGTACTTAAAATGAATGTTAAAATATAGCATTTTACCATCATTTAGCAGTGAATTCGTTGATGCTTCTCTACTACCCTCCATGTTCGCCACTTCATCACACGATGACGTAGAATTTCAGCGACATGAAATGAACCAAACCAAACATTTTATTATTCTTAATAAAATATCAAATTATCTGTATTTGTATCAACGTGCATTGTTATAACGTTACTTATCAAATAAATCCAAAAATAAAAAATATTTAAATTCTTTTTAGGTTCAAAGGTAAAACATGAAAGGTTGTTCGGAGGACACGCCCACTAACATACCGCGTGTTATTGTTTGCATTCGGGTGTTTGTCATCTTTAGCTAACTAGCTAGCTTAATTACATTAAATATGAACGTTATCTAGTCACACCAACGTTAGAATAGGTCATAAACTGCATGCAACAAACAGTTTCGACTGTGGAAAGAAAAGCATTGCCATGCCAATCTAGCTAGCTGGCTAGCTAGCTAACTGACTAGCTCACTTTAGTGATTAAAACGTACTGTACGGTCTATGAAAATGACGACCACCAACATGATGGACATGTTTGAGGAAGGGAAAGTTCTGAAAATCTGTGCTCCTATGGTCCGGTATTCAAAGTAAGATTATCTGATATTCGTACATTTTCAATGACTTGTTCAGCGGTTTTGTGCAGATAGCTGAAATAGGTTGAGCAATAGCTATAACTCATCGTTTATTTTCAACTTTTCCAGGTTGGCATTCAGGTCACTGGTGAGGAAATTCGACTGTGACATTTGCTTCACTCCAATGATAGTTGCTCCTGACTTTATGCGTTCTGTCAAAGCCAGAGACAGTGAATTTACAACTAATGAAGGTAATATGAGATCACTTTTTTTCTTCAAGGAAATATTAGATGCCTCTCAAACTATAGGGATTTGGTGTCTGTTGTCATTGATGTGTGGAGACTGTCAATTTGGTGTCAATTAAATCCAACTTTAATGCTCTCTGTCTCTCCCATCAGCTGACCGTCCTCTGATCGTGCAGTTTGCTGCTAGTGATGCCCAGACCCTGGCTGATGCAGCCTGTGTGGTCGCACCCTTCTCTGATGGAGTGGACCTCAACTGTGGCTGTCCCCAGCGATGGGCCATGTCAGATGGCTACGGGGCATGCCTTATCAACAAACCTGAGCTGGTCAAAGACATGGTTCGACATGTCAGGAACCAAGTTGACAATCCTAACTACACAGCCTCCATCAAAATACGGTACGAGTGATCATATCAACAAATATAATTGTTTCACTTTTACTTCAATGACAAAAGAGCTTGTTAAAGCTTTATTTAGCAAATAACCTAAGTGTCATGAAGTTCCTTTTGTAGTTGTTGTTTCCTCTCTCTTTTCTCAGAATTCACAAGGACCTGCGACGTACGGTGGACCTGTGTCAGAAGGCAGAGGCGGCAGGGGTGTCCTGGATAACGGTCCATGGTCGAACCGCAGAAGAGCGCCACCAGCCGGTCCACTTTGACGCCATCAAGACCATCAAGGACAGCCTGTCAGTCCCTGTCGTCGCCAACGGAGACATAAAGACCCTCCGAGATGTGGAGACCACTCACCAGCTCACTGGAGTTGATGGTCAGTTCAATTTGTGCAAATCGCAATTGATTCTTTATTCCCAATATTGTGCACTACTTGTGACCAGAGACTCCGCAGTCACACGGGACTCTGGTCAAAAATAGTGCACTCTGTACTCATGAGACAGATCCTTAGTAACTACACATGTGTAGTTATTTCAATGGAAAATACACTCTTGAAATAGCTTCATATTAAATTCCCTTATATAGGCCAAAGTGATCCACAATGAAAATAAACCTACAACATGGGGGGTTTCTGGGGGGGAGCCACTATCATGGTTTATTTTCAAAGAACTGCATAGTCCACTGTTTACTCGTTATCATAAACACTTTATCTGCTTTTCATTTGCATTTATTCTGTAACCTCTCATTCCCTCCAGGGAAATCATTTTCTGTTTATTGTGCCATCTTAACATATATTCATTGTAAGTACATAAATGGGTAGCTAGAGGTTCCATTCACAGAAATAATTTGAGAAAGATGGAATATATCAATACAGGATCTTTATTGTTAAATGGCTCACTCAAGACACTTCCCACCCCACGTGCCCTGTCCTGTAGGTGTGATGGCAGCCCGGGGGCTGTTGTCCAACCCGGCCATGTTCGCTGGCTACAACGAGACCCCTCTTGAGTGTGTGTGGGACTGGGTGGACCTCGCCACGAACCAGGGGACCCCCTTCACCTGCTTCCACCAGCACCTCATTTACATGCTGGAGAGGGTCAGCTCCCAGCCCGAGAGGAAGGTGTTCAACTCCCTGCAAAGCACCGCCGCAGTCATAGACTACCTCCACAACACATATGGATCCCCAGACACACAGACAGTAGGCCTATCATGAACACTGGCTGGGTATAATTTATTGTATGTTATTAATCATATTTCCAATGGAATAAAAGCTTTTATTTACTATATTACCTTTTTTTAAATCTCATTCTGATAGAGGAGTGCAGTGTGTCAGCACGTGACCCTCTACCTGCAATAAAAATCAGATTCACTTCAACATGTCCAGTCAGAAATTGTCAAAAGGTACAAACAAAACCAAACACATTACACCGAATTTCAACATATTTGTAATTTCCATGATGTGTACAGTATGGTATTAACAATATATGGCAGAACCTTTTTGGTTCTCAGTAGAGGATAAAACCGTAAACGAACAGCTACTGTAAAACGTTGTGTATGACGTCGTTCCAATGAGACGAAATAGGAGGAGTGAAACAACTGTCTCCAAAGTTTGCTTTTCTCTTTTCAACCTCCGGTTTCTTTGTTCGGGTGCCGCAGAGTAAGTTACATACTTTGCATAATTATTACGATATTGAACTTGATCATATGTGTAGTTACTGTGTATTTCATAAAAGTGCTAACGTTAGCTAGTACCAGTTAGCTAGATAGCTATTGTGTCCTGCCTTAGAAAAATATTGCCAGCTATAGTACCTGGCAGATGTCACTGCATGAGGCAAAGTCTTTAGCAATATATAGCTAGCTACTATTTCTATGAGGCACAACTACTATTTCTATGATATAAGGACGTATGTTACACACTGAATGAAACAGCATACATTTAGTACTACTGGCTGTTTTTTACCAAGCATGTGAACTTTGTAACATTACGTATCTAGCTAGGATAAGAGGCTTATCACTGAAACAGGAACAGCACTGTTCGCAATACATTTGCATTGGTGGTTTCACAGTTAGCTGAAATATATCCATAAGAAACTAGCTAGCTACGTAGCCAGTTAATTGTTTCTGTTGTTGACATCAACTATTAAACCAGTCCGTTTCCATTCTGGCAAAATAACCTACTGCCAGACTGTAAAAAGGACCTCTGTTGCTTAAAATGTTTAATCTTTTACAGACTGTATTTTTAGAGATGACTTTGCAATGGACTGCAGTTGCCCTCTTCCTCTATGTGGAAATAGGTGTACTCCTTATCCTCTGTCTACCCTTCATCTCAGCCACCAGGTAGGAATGAGCCCTAGGCAGTCCTGATACTGCAACAAGCCAGTAAGCAAAATTAAGTTGAAATCATGTCTAAAATACGTATTTTCCAGACATTGAGGTCAGGTTCATTTTCAGTTCTGAATGAAAGTTAAAGACGTCATTTATAGACGTTTTTTTTTGTTGTTGTCATTGACGGATTACCAGGACGCGTACTCGGAGCATGTGCCGACCAGATGGAGTGTTTACATTCACATTTTTAACATCTCCCTGACCCAGTCTGTAATACCCACGTTTCAAGCAGACCACCATAGTCCCTGTGCCAATGAACGCCAAGGTAACCTGCCAAAATGATTTCCGCCCCTTGCACTCATATCTGTAGCCATGAAAAGCTTGGACAGGCTGGTCATGGCTCACATCAACACCATCATCCCAGAACCCTGGACCCATTCCAATTCACATACCGCCCAACAGATCCACAGGTGACGCAATCTCTATTGCACTCCACACTGCCCTTTCTCACCTGGACAAAAGGGACACCTACATGAGAATGTTATTCATTGACTACAGCTTAGCGTTCAATACCATAGTGCCCTCCAAGCTCATCACTAAGCTAAGGACCCTGGGACTGAACACCTCCTTCTGCAACTGGATCCTGGACTTCCTGACGGGCTACCCCCAGCTGGTGAGGGTAGGCAACAACATATCACGCTGACCCTCAACACGGGGGCCCCTCAGGGGTGTGTGGCTAGTCCTCTCCAGTACTCCCTGTTCACCCACAACTGCGTGGCAATGCATGACTCAACACCGTCATTAAGTTTGCAGACTACACGATGGGGGTAGCCTGATCACCAACAGTAATGAGACCGCCTATAGGGATGAGGTCAGAGACTGCCAGGACAACGACCTCTCCCTCAAGGTGAGCAAGACAAAGGAGATGATCGTGGACTACAGGAAAATGAGGGCCAAGCACACCCCCATTCACATTGACAGCGCTGTATGGAGCGGGTCGAGAGCTTTAAGTTTCTTGGTGTCTATATCACTAAGAACCTATCATGGTCCAAACACACCAACACAGTCATGAAGCAGGTACGACAACGGCTCTTCCCCCCCAGGAGGCTGAAAAGATTTGGCATGGGACCTCAAATTCTCAAAAAGTTCTACAACTGAACCATCGAGAGCATCTTGACTGGTTGCAACACAACTTGGTATGGCAACTGCTTTGCATCTGACCGCAAGGCGCTACAAAGGGTGGTGCGGACAGCGCAGTACTTCACTGGGGCCAAGCTTCCTGCCATCCAGGACCTCTTATACCAGGTGGTGTCAGAGGAAGGCCCTAAAAGTGGTCAAAAACTCAAGCCACCCAAGTCGTATACTGCTCTCTCTGCTACTGCATGGCAAGCGGTACCGGAGCGCCATGTCTGGGACCAAAATGCACCTTAAAAGCTTCTACCCCCAATACATAAGACTGCTGAACAGTTAATGAAATGGCTACCTGGACTATTTGCATTGACCCCCTTATTTTAATCTTATTTGTTCTTAACTTTTGCTATGACTCTCTTGCACAGGCTCAGTGTACACCCACTGGACTCTAACCACTCACTCACACATACTACACTGGCACTCCAACACACACACACACACACACACACATTGACGTCACACATATACATTCACACTCTTCACATACGCTGCTGCTACTCTGTTTATTATTTATGCATAGTCACTTTACCCCTAGCCACGTGAACAAATTACTTGAATTACCTCAACTAACCTGTACCCCTGCACATTGACTCGGTACCAGTACCTCTTGTATATAGCCTCGTTATTGTTATTTTGTTACTTTTTTCCTTTAGTTTATTTAGCAAATGTCTTACTTTTTAAAAACTCTGCATTGTTGGTTAAGGGCTCACAAGTAAGCATTTCACAGTAAGGTCTACCTAAACCTTTTTGTATTTGGCACATGTGACAAATACCATTTTATTTGATTCTATGGCCAAGTTTCAACTGCGCATGCACTACATCACCAAAAGTATGTAAGTATGTGGACATCTGCTCGTCGAACATCTCATTCCAAAATCATGGGCATTAATATGGAGTTGGTCCCCCCTTTGCTGCCATAACTGCCTCCACTCTTCTGGGAAGGCTTTCCACTAGATTTTGGAACATTGCTGTGGGAAGTTGCTTCCATTCAACCACAAGAGCATTAGTAAGGTCGGGCACTGATGTTGGGCGATTAGGCCTGGCTCGCAGTCTACGTTCCAATTAATCCCAAAGTTGTTCGATGGGGTTGAGGTTAGGGCTCTGTCCTGGCCAGTCAAGTTCTTCCACACCGATCTCGACAAACAATTTCTGTTTGGACCTCACTTTGTGCATGGGGGCATTGTCATGCTGAAACAGGAAAGGGCCTTCCCCAAACTGTGGACACTGTGAAGTCCATGGAGAACAAGAGCACCTCCTCCCAGCTGCCCACTGCACTGAGACTAGGTAACATGGTCACCACCGATAAATCCATGATTATCGAAAACTTCAACAAGCATTTCTCAACGGCTGGCCATGCCTTCCGCCTGGCTACTCCAACCTCGGACAACAGCTCCCCCCCCCCCGCAGCTACTCGCCCAAGCCTCTCCAGGTTCTCCTTTACCCAAATCCAGATAGCAGATGTCCTGAAAGAGCTGCAAAACCTGGACCCGTACAAATCAGCTGGGCTGGACAATCTGGACCCTCTATTCCTGAAACTATCCGCCGCCATTGTCGCAACCCCTATTACCAGCCTGTTCAACCTCTCTTTCATATCGTCTGAGATCCCCAAGGATTGGAAAGCTGCCGCAGTCATCCCCCTCTTCAAAGGGGGCGACACCCTGGACCCAAACTGTTACAGACCTATATCCATCCTGCCCTGCCTATCTAAGGTCTTCGAAAGCCAAGTCAACAAACAGGTCACTGACCATCTTGAATCCCACCGTACCTTCTCCGCTGTGCAATCTGGTTTCCGAGCCGGTCACGGGTGTACCTCAGCCACGCTCAAGGTACTAAACGATATCATAACCGCCATCGATAAAAGACAGTACTGTGCAGCCGTCTTCATAGACCTTGCCAAGGCTTTCGACTCTGTCAATCACCGTATTCTTATCGGCAGACTCAGTAGCCTCGGTTTTTCGGATGACTGCCTTGCCTGGTTCACCAATTACTTTGCAGACAGAGTTCAGTGTGTCAAATCGGAGGGCATGCTGTCCGGTCCTCTGGCAGTCTCTATGGGGGTGCCACAGGGTTCAATTCTCGGGCCGACTCTTTTCTCTGTATATATCAATGATGTTTCTCATGCTGCGGGCGATTCCCTGATCCACCTCTACGCAGACGACACCATTCTATATACTTCCGTCCCGTCCTTGGACACTGTGCTATCTAACCTCCAAACGAGCTTCAATGCCATACAGCACTCCTTCCGTGGCCTCCAACTGCTCTTAAACGCTAGTAAAACCAAATGCATGCTTTTCAACCGTTCGCTGCCTGCACCCGCACGCCTGACCAGCATCACCACCCTGGATGGTTCCGACCTTGAATATGTGGACATCTATAAGTACCTAGGTGTCTGGCTAGACTCTAAACTCTCCTTCCAGACCCATATCAAACATCTCCAATCGAAAATCAAATCAAGAGTCGGCTTTCTATTCCGCAACAAAGCCTCCTTCACTCACGCCGCCAAACTTACCCTAGTAAAACTGACTATACTACCGATCCTCGACTTCGGCGACGTCATCTACAAAATTGCTTCCAACACTCTACTCAGCAAACTGGATGCAGTTTATCACAGTGCCATCCGTTTTGTCACTAAAGCACCTTATACCACCCACCACTGCGACTTGTATGCTCTAGTCGGCTGGCCCTCGCTACATATTCGTCGCCAGACCCACTGGCTCCAGGTCATCTACAAGTCCATGCTAGGTAAAGCTCCGCCTTATCTCAGCTCACTGGTTACGATGGCAACACCCATCCGTAGCACGCGCTCCAGCAGGTGTATCTCACTGATCATCCCTAAAGCCAACACCTCATTTGGCCGCCTTTCGTTCCAGTTCTCTGCTGCCTGTGACTGGAACGAATTGCAAAAATCGCTGAAGTTGGAGACTTTTATCTCCCTCACCAACTTCAAACATCTGCTATCCGAGCAGCTAACCGATCGCTGCAGCTGTACATAGTCTATTGGTAAATAGCTCACCCATTTTCACCTACCTCATCCCCATACTGTTTTTATTTATTTATTTTTATTTTTCTGCTCTTTTGCACACCAATCTCTACCTGTACATAACCATCTGATCATTTATCACTCCAGTGTTAATCTGCATAATTGTAATTATTTGCCTACCTTCTCATGCCTTTTGCACACAATGTATATATAGACTCCCCTTTTTTTCTACTGTGTTATTGACTTGTTAATAGTTTACTCCATGTGTAACTCTGTGTTGTCTGTTCACACTGCTATGCCTTATCTTGGCCAGGTCGCAGTTGCAAATGAGAACTTGTTCTCAACTAGCCTACCTGGTTAAATAAAGGTGAAATAAAAAAAATAAAAAAAATAAAAAAAAACTGTTGCCACAAAGTTGGAAGCATAGAATCGTCTCGAATGAAAAACAGCCGTAGACCATTATTCCTCCTCCACCAATCTTTACAGTTGGCAATATGCTTTCGGGCAGGTAGTGTTCTCCTGGCATCTGCTAAACCCAGATTTGTCCGTCGGACTACCAGATGGTGAAGCATGATTCGTCACTCCAGAGAACGCATTTCCACGGCTCCAGAGTCCAGTGAGCTTTACACCACTCCAGCCGACGCTTGGCATTGCACATGGTGATCTTAGGCTTGTGTGCGGCTGCTCAGCAATGGAAACCCATTTCATGAAGCCCCCTGACGAAAAGTTATTGTGCTGACGTTGTTTCCAGAGCGGTATGGAACTCGTTGGTGAGTGTTGCAATGGAGGACAGATGATTTTTACGTGCTTCAGCCTCGGCGGTCACGTTCTGTGAGCTTGTGTGGCCTACCACTTTGCGGCTGAGCCGTTGTTGCTCCTAGACCTTTCCACTTCACAGTAACGGCACTTACATTTGACTGGGGCAGCTCTAGCAGGGCAGAAATTTGTCGAACTGACTTGTTGGAAAGGTGGGCTGTGACACTGTCACTAAGCTCTCCAGTAAGGCCATTATACTCCCAATGTTTGTCTATGGAGATTGCATGGCCGTGTGCTTGGTTTTATACACCTATCAGCAATGGGTGTGGCTGAAGTAACCGAATCCGCTAACTTGAATGGGTGTCCACATACTTTTTGTATATATACTTTGCTCAAAAAACTAAAGGGAACACTAAAATAACACATCCTAGATCTGAATGAATGAAATATTCTCAGTTCCTATGCTTCCTGGTTGATGTTTTGGTCACTTTTGAATGCTGGCGGTGCTTTCACTCTAGTGGTAGCATGAGACGGAGTCTACAACCCACACAAGTGGCTCAGGTAGTGCAGCTCATCCAGGATGGCACATCAATGCGAGCTGTGGCAAGAAGGTTTGCTGTGTCTGTCAGCGTAGTGTCCAGGAGACGCTACCAGGAGACAGGCCAGTACATCAGGAGATGTGGAGGAGGCCGTAGGAGGACAACAATCCAGCAGCAGGAACGCTACCTCCACCTTTGTGCAAGGAGGGGCATGAGGAGCACTGCCAGAGCCCTGCAAAATGACCTCCAGCAGGCCACAAATGTGCATGTGTCTGCTCAAACGGTCAGAAACAGACTCTATGAGGGTGGTATGAGGGCCCGACATCCACAGGTGGGGGTTGTGCTTACAGCCCAACACTGTGCAGGACGTCTGGCATTTGCCAGAGAACACCAAGATTGGCAAATTCGCCACTGGCGCCCTGTGCTCTTCACAGATGAAAGCAGGTTCACACTGAGCATATGTGACAGAGTCTGGAGACGCCATGGAGAACGTTCTGCTGCCTGCAACATCCTCCAGCATGACCGGTTTGGTTGTGGGTCAGTCATGGTGTGGGGTGGCATTTCTTTGGGGGGGCCGCACAGCCCTCCATGTGCTCGCCAGAGGTAGCCTGACTGCCATTAGGTACCGAGATGAGATCCTCAGACCCCTTGTGAGACAATATGCTGGTGCGGTTGGCCCTGGGTTCCTCGTAATGCAAGACAATGCTAGACCTCATGTGGCTGGAGTGTGTCAGCAGTTCCTGCAAGAGGAAGGCATCCAAAGAAGAAAAAGAAGCCTGAAGGAAGGAGGAGAGATTAAAAACTCATTTGGTTTACCGTTTTATCTGTGGATTAATTGTCGGAGTAGTGGACCTTGTGCATTTCATGTAAAATAACAACCCAATGTCTATATCCCAGGACAAATGAGCTAGCAACAGCAAGCTAGCTAACAAAATTGCCATAAATGTTTAATGCTTTTTGACTTGTCCCCAAATTAATATAATTGGTTCAGAGTTTGTTTTTGATATTTCTACCTGTGTTTACTGATCGCTTCTGGTGCGTGTGAACAAAATCAACGTGCTCAGGCATCCAGTTTGGTCAGCATATAAGTTGCTCTGGATAGGAGCGTCTGCTGAATGGCCAAAATGTAAAAACAAATACTTGCATAGCATGCTGGGGAATTTTCTAATGACCCTGAACAAGTTCAAATTTGGTCAGTCCGGACCAGACCAAATGTGAATGAGTCATAGACATCTAGGCCAGTGGTTCCCAACCGAAGTGCCGCGGCACACTTGTGTGCCTTCAAGAACTCTCAGCTGTGCTGCAAAACCTTTCATAATCTTGATTATTATTTTAGATGGCTCATTTATAAACCTGTGGAATGCACATTACTTTTTGACTTGGGAGTGCTAATTCCGGTCATATAATGCATTAAATAGCACAAGGTTACATCTGTCTAGTGCACTCACACTGTTATTACAGTTATGTCACACGTTTCACGAGCAAAGTAATTTGCATAATTTTACTTCATCTGTGAAAACAGGCAGGTCTGATTAGGATTAGCCAGAGTAATTTATTTCTTAATTATATGCCTCTGGGCTTAGCTATACCTTCCATAGAAACAACGTTTCTCCCATTCTTTTCTGCAGATCCTCTCAACCTCTGTCCGATTGGATGGAAGCGTCGCTGCACAGCTATTGCACAGCTAAGTCCGGGGTCTGACTAGGCAACTCAAGGACATTCGGAGACTTGTCAACGAAGCCACTCCGGTGTTGTTTTGGCTGTGTGCTTAGGGTCGTTGTCCTGTTGGAAGGTTAACCTTTACTCCAGTCTGAGGTTCTGAGCGCGCTGAAGCAGTTTTTCATCAAGGATCTTTCTGTACTTTGCTCCGTTCATCTTTCCTTCAATCCTGACTAGTCTCCCAGTCCCTGCCGCTGAAAAACATCCCCACAGCATGATGCTGCCACCACCATGCTTCACCGTAGGGATGGTGCCAGGTTTCTTCCAGATGTGACGCTTGGCATTCAGGCTCGAGTTCAATCTTGGTTTCATCAGACCAGAGGATCTTGTTTCTCATGGTCAGAGAGTCCTTTAAGTGCCTTTTGGCAAACTCCAAGTGGGCTGTTGTGCCTTTTTTACTGAGGAGTGGCTGTCTGGCCACTACCATAAAGGCTTGATTGGTGGAATGCTGCAGAGATGGTTGTCCTTCTGGAAGGTTCTCCCATCTCCACAGAGGAACTCTAGAGCTCTGTCTGAGTAATCACTGTGGTCTTGGTCACCTCCCTGACCAAGGCCCTCCTCCCCCGATGGCTCAGTTTGGCCAGACGGCCAGCTCTAGGAAAGTCTTGGTGGTTCCAAACTTCTTCCATTTAAGAATGATGGAGGCCACGGTGTTCTTGGGGACCTTCAATGCTGCTCAAATTTTGTGGTACCCTTCCCCAGATCTGTTCCTTGACACGCTTGGAGCTCTACGGACAATTTCGTTGACCTTATGGCTTGGTTTTTACTCTGACATGGACTGTCAACTGTGGGACTTTATATAGACCGGTGTGTGCCTTTCCAAATCCCGTCCAATCAATTGAATTTACTACAGGTGGACTCCAAGTTGTAGAAACATCTCATCTCTCATAGCAAAAGGTCTAAATACTTTATGTAAATGAGGTATTTCTGTTTTATTTTTTATATATTTGCAAAAAGACCTAAACCTGTTTTGGCATAGTTTTTTAGGGTATTGTGTGTAGATTGATTAGGGGAGGAGTATTTAATCCATTTGAATCCATTTTAGAATAAGGTAGTGTCTTTGGACTATCATTAGACTGTTATATTATCAAATTCTCTGATTACGTGATTAAACCATTCTTGTAAAGATGAATTAACTAGGAAGTCGGGGCACCACGGAAAATGTTGTTGAAGAGTTACTATTTCCCGAATGTAACTCTCTTCAGATATTTTCTTATCAATTACAGTCACTTATTAATCTATTATTACCTCAGTCTTATTCTGAATGTTGCAAACTCTTGGATATCTGCACAAACCCTAGCATAAATGATGAGTCAGCAATATACAAATTGACGTAATTTATTTACCAACTAACTAAATAATCACACAGAATTACATAAACACACACAGGATAGGTTACACATTGAGTACTACATAATGCAATGAGTCCTTAGTGGACTAAACCGATATGACGGCTTGTTACACAAAATTAAAGGGGAGGGCATGTAAGAAAGAGCAGGACAGAAGACATAGGAATTCACTATCGTACACACAGCTGATAACTAGGCTCATTGAAATGCTAATACTTTGCACATGAACACCCGCTCTTTCGAAAGGAAGTGCAATTTATATATTTACGACTGTATGTCTTGTTGTTTCTCTGTTGAAATCGCTGGTCCATCTGCTGGAGTGTCAGCGACAGAAAGTCTCTGGTTTGTCCACCAGAGATCAGTCTTTCGTAGTTGTAGCTCTGTTATAATGGATACGTCAGATGTACCAAGGGAAATGTTCTCCAGAATGGATCTTTCAGAGGACCAATCGGTAGTTCGATATGGAAGTGTTCTCTTGTTTTCGGTCGAGTTTACTAGACTATTTTACATATACAGCTGCAGACTGTGAATGTGTAGTCTTGTAGTTTTCTTAACCAGCTCCATGCTCTCTGGTCTTTAGAGTAGAAGCCATTTCAACATGGGGACTCCCGTCCCTGCGTTTTCTTGACTAAATGTGCTATTTACATCTTCTCACAAATAGTTTCATATTTAATCATATCAGTTTCCCAACATTTGGGTGTGACCCTGGTCACTGGGAAATATACACATTCAGAGACACAGTTATGTTGTTATACTGTCCTTCATGGGATCCCAAAACACAACTGATCTAACATAATTGTTATTTAAGTGCCCACGGATCATTCCAACCGTTTGGGGAATTAAAAAATATTTCTTTGTCCAATCTGTTGTAGTTTTTGGCGGGAGGACTCCCTTTGTTCCACAGAGGTTTCTTTCCCTCAATATTGCATGACAAGGAAGAGCGAGTTTCTGTAAGGTATTTACGACCATCATAAAATGGCCAACTTCACCCCTCTCCCCCTCTGTAGAGCGGATCCACTGTAACCTGATCCTTCGGATCCTCACAGGAGTCATGACACTGTAATGTGTGAAAAGGGAAGGGGGGGGTGGCCTTAGCCCTCACCCTCTGATCCAACAGTTCCCAGACCTGCTCAATGGGATTGAGATCTGGGCTCTTCGCTGGACATGGCACACTGGCATTCCTGTGTTGCAGGAAATCACACACAGAACGAGCAGTATGGCTGGTGGCATTGTTATGCTGGAGGGTCGTGTCAGGATAAGCCTGCAGGAAGGGTACCACATGCGGGAGGAAGATGTCTTCCCTGTAACGCACAGCGTTGAGATTGCCTGCAATGACAACAAGCTCAGTCCGATGATGCTGTGACACACTGCCCCAAACCATGACGGACCCTCCACCTTCAAATCGATCCCGCTCCAGAGTACAGGCCTCGGTGTAACACTCATTCTTTCGACGATAAACACGAATCCGACCATCACCCCTGGTGAGACAAAACAGCAACTCGTCAGTGAAGATAACTTTTTGACAGTCCTGCCTGGTCCAGTGACGGTGGGTTTGTGCCCATAGGCGACGTTGTTTCCGGTGATGTCTGGCGAGGACCTGCCTTACAATGGGCCTACAAGGCCTAGGTCCAGCCTCTCAGCCTATTGCGGACAGTCGGAGCACTGTTGGAGGGATTGTGCGTTCCTGGTGTAACTCGGGCAGTTGTTGTTGCCATCCTGTACTTGTCCCGCAGGTGTGATGTTCAGATGTACCGATCCTGTGCAGGTGTCGTTACACATGGTCTGCCACTGCGAGGATGATCAGCTGTCCGTCCTGTCTTCCTGCAGCGCTGTCTTAGGCGTCTCACAGTACAGACATTGCAATTTATTGCCCTGGCCACATCTGCAGTCCTCATCATGCCTCCTTGCAGCATGACTAAGGCACATTCACACAGATGAGCAGGGACCCTGGGCATCTTTCTTTTGGTGTTTTTCAGTAGAAAGGCCTCTTGAGTGACCTAATGTTCATTATTTGTTTATGGTTCATTGAACAAGCATGGGAAACAGTGTTTAAACACTTTACAATGAAGATCTGTGAAGTTATTTGGATTTTTACGAGTTATCTTTGAAAGACAGGGTCCTGAAAAGGGGACATTTGTTTTTTTGCCAAGTTTATATATCTGTGTGCGTGCGTGCATTCTGATCCCTTGACTTTTTCCACATTTTGATACGTTACAGCCTTATTCTAAAATGTATTAAATAAAATAAAAAGCATCAGCAATCTACACCCAATACCCCATAATGACAACGCGAAAACTAGTTTTTAGACATTTTTGAAAATGAAAAAAACATACCTTATTTACATACGTTTTCAGACCCTTTGCTATGAGACTCGAAATTGAGCGCAGCTGCATTCTGTTTCCAATGATCATCCTTGAGATGTTTCTACAACTTGATTGGTGTCTACCTGTGGTAAATTCACACACCAGTCTATATAAGGTCCCACCGTTGACAGTACATGTCAGAGCAAAAACCAAGCCATGAGGTCGAAGGAATTGTCCGTAGAGCTCCGAGACCAGATTGTGTTGAGGCACAGTTCTGGGGAAGGGTACCAAAAGAATTCAGCAGTATTGAAGGTTCCAAGAACACAGTGGCCTCCATCATTCTTAAATGGAATAAGTTTGGAACCACCTATACTCTTCCTAGAGGTGACCAAGAACCCGATGGTCACTCTGACAGAGCTCTAGAGTTCCTTTGTGGGGAAGGCAGAAACTTCCAGAAGGACAACCATCTCTGCAGCACTCCACCAATCAGGCCTTTATGGTAGTGGCCATCCATTTAAAACACTGTATCACCATCCATTTAAAACATCTCAAACATGTCCATAATTCTGCGTGCCCAGTTTAAAACCAAATTGAAAAGACCCCACACAATAAATCAAACATGGAATTAACACCAATAACAATTATTCCTAACTGGTGTGCGTGCATGTGGTAAACCATAGGACAAAAACACACAAATGTTCAGGCATTCCTTATCTGGAAGCTCCATTTACGGCCTAATCCAGATGTCTTTATACTTATAAAACTGCAGAATTTCACTAACTGCTCTCCCAAGACCACAGTTTTGGGAACATTGCAAAGAGCGAGATAATGACACCCCATCCTCTCCTGGAGGAGAGAGTGTACATTTCTTTAGCGAAAGTCCACTGTCCTCCCTCCAATCATTAAGCGTTTGTTTTAATCCACCCCAACGTTTATGTACCCTTTATTTAGCATATACTACCCATAGACACGGTGACTTTTATCTGGCCACTGAGTCTAACCATTTACTCCTGTATATGACTGGTCTCTCTTTTCCCCATGATTTTCCATAACCACCGCACCACCCGAACAAACATTTTTTTAAATTCATTTTAGGTTTGGTAACCCCAACTCTAATTTCTCGTGACCCCTCCTCCCTTTCGTTCATTCTATAAATCTATTTCATCATTCTTTTTTTAGACATTGTCTTTAATCCTCGCAGGGATTATCCGACCCCAAAATCGTCTCCACTTCCTCCAATGTAAAATTATCCGGGTCTTCGTTACTGGTCCTGTGTTTAAAGACAGGTAGTAATCGTATCGCTTTCGATGCTGCCCCTGTTACTTTGCTCAATGTAACGCTTTTCCCTGTCGTAAATGTAGCATATTTCTTATTGTAAGGAATCGGCGATATTTGATCCCAGGCATCTATTAGAAAGTTGTGTGAGACGTGGCCTCCAACGTCTCCCTTCACATAGAAACTGCCATATCTATGAACCCCTATCGAACAAACCAAGGCCGTACACCATTTTGTGAGAGTTTCCTGCCCTGCTCTCTTCAAGAATGTTCGCTGCTTGTTCTTTAGTAAAAAAATTCAATGCAAACGCTCGCATTGCAGCATTCCCTCTGAATGCAGCGGGTGCAGTATTCTCCATTACCACACTCCACGTATTCTTCCAATAACCAACGGCCCCACATATAAAACAGGAATCTATCGCCCTACACTTTGATGTTTTTTCGCTACGTTTCCCTCCCTGTTTTTTTGTCTTACCTTGGCCATTGAAACCACTGTTATTGACTTTCATTGTGACTGACTGTATTAACTAACCCCTTGCACAACTGCGAAATTAGCGGAGTTAGAGCATGATGCTTTGAGAGTGGAATCTATTTCATCCATATTCAAGCTGATTTGGTAGAATGCTTGTGCGCCTCTATGGCTTTTTTAAACTGCTCTTCCTCTAGCCCCGCTTTACAGGGAGAATCGGGACCGCTGGTCGCAAATACAATATTTATTATTCTGAAGCCTCTCCCGACGGTGTCCAGAGTGTATCGATTTCTTCACTCCCGGCTCTAATACACGCCTTTTTTATTAACTATTTCCCAAGGTAGCGATACCATAATTACTCTCCGGGGAAGTGGGTATTTGTGCCTATTAATTGGTCACGGCACCTAAAACCTTGTACTCGAACCAATGCTATAGCGTCTGCAAATGTATTACTGGAGAATACTGGTGACCTGTCTTATTCCAGTGTTATGCCACATATCACTGTTGTTGATAACACACATTACCAACATTATTCCCACTTGTCTTCCTATTTCCACATAATCTGTCACGGTTCCCTGTCCCAATAGGGCATTAACCAACCTCTCACCTTATTGCTACTGCTAATACACTCGAATTATGTTCAAACATCATTTTAATATATTTATTTATTTATTTTCTAACCATGGATGAGGCTCTCCTCCAGAACTTACAGGCAACCTTTTATCACTATCCACATACACTCTACTGCCTCACTGCCACTGTGGCTGGCACTTTCATCCCCCTTCCAGATCTCACAGAGGAATACCCCCACTAGGGACCTATCCTATACGGAACCTACCCTACACTGTAATGTCACTCATGGATCTCGGGACCTAACCTTATGGAACCTACCCTACACCATAATGTCATTCATGGATCTCGGGACCTATCCTTATGGAACCTACCCTACACCATAATGTAATTTATGGATCTCGGGACCTACCCTTAATGGAACCGACCGTACTAGTACACAAGCATAACAATTTGTCCATACACACTCTCTGCGGCCTTACGATCACCACAGCTGGAACTTTCATTCCCCCTTTACGGGTCTAGTGGGGAACCAACCCCACTCTGGATTTAACCCCTAGGACTTACCCTCGTACCAGCCTGGCGTACCTTCCGGGATTTAGCCTAAAGCTATGACCGGTCGTAATACAATGGGACTACTGAATATGCTCAGGCTTTCTAGGTCTGTATCCTATAATTGGTTCAGCCTACGGCAACTTCAGGAGAGTAGAAAGCCAGCGGGAGGGGGATGGTCAGGTTAATATGTTTTATTTTTCTTCTGGTTATCTTGATCTCTTGCTCCCTCTTGAGTCATTTGTCTCATTTAATCAAACAGATCACTTAAATCGTCAAACAAGCATCTTAGATTATCTTATTAAAACACGTGTCTATATATGAAAAAATACATGTATGAAAATGTAGACAAATCTATTAGTTCGAAAGAACAGACGACTTTCGGTCTACTAGGATTTGTTTTAGTCGGGAACAGTCCTAAGCTGCATCCGGTGCTATTTTATTAGACATTGACTTGCTGTTGCAGTGTTCTGAGTCTCAACATTATGTTTTTGTGCTGTTTTGCAGATGGCAGTGTATCTTCCAGCTGAGAATATGGAACAAAATGGCCAGGTTTTGGAATAAATTCTTCCTCGCCATGATCATAATCCTTATAGTCCTCTTCCTTGGTAAGCTGATGTCAAAAAGTGTCATGTTTTAATTTACTCACAGATCATAATGACAATCTCTCACCAGAGATCTTACAATCTCAGGTAATACTTTTGCAATCTCAATGTTTTACCATGTTTACCGATGTCGTACCACACCTGCACACCCTCCTGTAGATGCTTTGCGTGAGGTGAGGAAATATTCGGGCGTGGGAAACGGCAAAGATGCTAATCTGCATCCCAACATGTTTGACCACCTCCACATGAAGCTGTTCAGAGCCCAGAGGAACCTCTACATCTCTGGCTTTACCCTCTTCCTCTGGCTGTAAGTCCTGGATCGGTCTGTCCATCACTCACCCATCAACATACTGAGTCCTCGCTGTGTCGTCATCACATTGGGATGGATACTGGTGAAAAGATAGCCAGTGCATGGATCGTCGTAGTCATAGAGATGTCTTAATTCATTACAATGACCATAACACTCTGGTCGTTTTCAGTAGGGCACACCGTAGCAAAATGTTTATCAACGGAAAACAAAAAATGTGTTCGGAAGGACAAGTTCAGGTGGCAGCTGAAGTATTGAACACAATCTATGTGTGTTTTTTCCCTACAGAGTTCTGAGGCGGGTGATCACTCTGATCAACCAGCTGGCGACGGAGTCTGGCAGCACGGCCTCTCTGCAGATCAAGGCAGAGTGTGCCAACCAAACTGCCAAGAAATACATGGAGGACAATGAGCTATTGAAGCAGGTAAGATCATACCCAGTATCACTGCCCTTTCTGCACCTGAGCCCGTATTTAAAAGGGTCTCAAAAAGAAGAGGAGCGCTGATCTAGGATAAGGCCCCCCTTGTCCATGAAAGCGTATTCATTTTGATCTAAAAGGCGTAACTGATGCTATATCAGAATTCCTACTCTGAGATGTGGGCCTTCATCCACACTAAAATAAACTAAAGATATTTTGGTACTGCATATGGTTGAGAAGTGTGGTAAGTGGTTCATGTTTGTTATTCTTCCTCGCCATGACCTGTGTTTGTTTCAGACTCTGATGTATGGGAAGGGGGACAAGGCCACAGCGGAGGGAAACGAGCTGCTGAGGTCAGAGATGGAGAAACTGAGAGGAGAACTGAAAGGCTCAGAGGAAGGTAAGGAAGAAACACACAATCATTTTGTGACAGACTGAATAATAGAACCACAAATCCAATAATTTTTCAATAAAGTGAAAATTTACAACTACAATAACCAACCAAATGAAATCAGACTATAATGACCATAAAACAAACATGGGCTTCAATTTCTGTTCGAGAATGTGCACTCTGACCCATAGCATGTCACCTTGTAGATAGATTGGAGGATATGCATGGGAATTGGATGATAATGGGAATGCTTTGTGGTTAATGTTTTCCCTAGCCTTGGAAAAGTCCCAATCCGAGATGGAAGCTATGAAGAAACAATCCGATGGACTGACCAAAGAATACGACCGACTGCTGAAAGAACACCAGGTAACCCCAGACTTGCTCGTACATATAGTATCTACACTTAGCCTACAAAAGTATTCACACCCCTTGACTTCATCCAAATCTTGTTAAATTTCGCCAATGGTCAACACACACTACCCCATAATGTCAAAGTGGAATCATGTTTTTTGAAAATTGCTGAAATGTCTTGAGTCAAAGTATTCAACCCCTTTCTTATGGCAAGCCTAAATGAGTTCAGGGGTAGTGATAGTGAATGTTCCTGAGCGGCCAAGTTAGTTTTTACTTAAATCTACTTGAAAATCTATCTATGGCAAGACCTGAAAATGATCAACAACCAATTTGACAGAGCTTTAAGAGTTTCGAAAAGCATAATGGGGAAAATACTTCTCAATCCAGGTGTGAACAACTCTTAGATTTACCCATAAAGACACTCCGCTATAATCGCTACCAAAGGTGCTTCTACAAAGTATTGACTCAGGGGTGTGAATACTCATGTAAATTAGATATTTCTGTATTTAATTTTCAACAAATAGTGCCAAAAATGCAACTTTCTTATCACTTTGTCTTTATGGGGTATTGTGTATAGATGGGAGAGAATATTTTTTTTTATTTAATCCATTTTGAATTCAGGCTGTAACACAACAATGTGAAATTAATGAAGAGGGATGAATAGTTTCTGAAGGCACTGTATATATTTGATATTACTGCTCACCCTGCCTTGTTCAAAGCTGTATATTATTACCCTGCTCAAATGTAGACAGAGAACTACAGCTCTGACTTTAGTACTACTATTGTACATTTACTTGTGCCACTTCAGATATACTGTATATATTCTTTATTTTTCCAGGATCTTCAAGAGAGTGGAGATAAAAAGGATGATTGATCGGGCTTATGACTACAGCGGTCAGAATGTTTACAGATCGTACCAAGAAACCAGAAATACTGTCAGGCACGCTGTCACTTTCCTTTGACACACTGAAGCACTGTGCATGATGTCACCAAAATACTCCTCCAAGGCCTCACTGAGCCGCCAAACCTCAGATAAAAAGCACCTGAGCACGTTTGTAATAGAATAGCTACGAGACCAGCCTAGAAATAGTGTTTCTATAATTTGCTGACTTTTGGAGAATGGATGGCAGTACAAGCTTCAGATTACAGTGGTCGTCTACTGTGAATATATTTTTGATGTAATGTGCTTGCTATGTCGTTTTTTTCCCCCTGTATATCGCAAGAGCACCACCATTGCATTCATCCTTCTTTTCTTTTTTTACCTTAGCAGCAATGCATATTACAGATTTGAGTTGTATGTGTTTTATAAAACAAAATTAGCATTGAGTTCATAGGGGTAGAGAAGCTATATTGAGTCATTTTTGTTGTTGAATATTTGATATCAATGTTCTTCATTCCTCTTAGATGTCGAGGGTTTGTGAATATTACACAGGGTCACGGTCATGATTTTCTGTTTTGTAATAAGGATACTGAAATGGAAAAGTCTGGGGAAATTCATCTTTCCTCTTCTCACCCTGACTCCCTGTATTGACTGTCGTAGCCCAGGGTTTGGGTTGGGTAGACTGGGTCAGCACTTGTGGGATTGATAAGCGACCAACAAATCTTCCTCTAGCCTCCATCCCCTAAGTACTTATCTCTTCGGGCCCCAGTACTGTACTGTACATCCCCTAGTACTGTACATTCCAAAACTAGCGGACAGTAGCATCGCTGACAGAATAAGTGCCTTTCAGATGATTGTAGATATAATTTCAAGTACAAAAATCTGGTTGGAGTAATATTTCAGTATGGCTCATTATTAAAGTTGTTTTTGCGGCTAAATCTGTTATTTTTTACTTTGGAAAAATTGTCTCCACATACCAACATGTTATCCCATATTAAAAATGTTTTATTATTGTAGATATTCTCTTTGTTTAATCGAATAAATACAACTATATACATTCAGATGTTTTAAGGGTGTGAGAAATGCCATCCATTTCATTTGTTTTTAAAAAAACCCCGAAGGGATTCAATTAAAAATGTTCCTTGGTATCACTTACCAAATCCACATATATTTGGCCCACGAACCCCAGTGATTGAAATAATCACCTGTATAATATTTAGTGTTTATTCACTAAATGTAGGTCCAAACTTCATTCAACCTGAGAATTGGCTATGATGTTTTTGTTCTGATATTTTGGCACATTACGAACTCTATTCAATTCGTATCGTGGAAATTCAGCACGCGTGTGATTAAAATATAAAGGCAGATTCCAACGTCAGCGGAGACTGCATTCACGGTAAACGCGGCATACAGTGCATTCGGAAAGTAGTCAGATCCCTTGACACTTTCCACGTTATGTTACAGCCTTATTCTAAAATGGATTAAATGCAGTTTCTCAGCAAACGACACACAATACCGCATGGCAAAGCGAAAACAGAAATACCATATTTACACAAGTATTAAGACGTTTTGCTATGAGACTCGAAATTGAGCTCAGGTGCATCCTGTTTCCATTGATCATCCTTGAGATGTTTCAACAACTTGATTGGTGTCCACCTGTGGTAAATTCGATTGATTGGACATGATTTGGAAAAACACACACCTGTCTATATAAGGTCCCATGTTATCAGTGCATGTCAGAGCAAAAACCAAGCCACGAGGTGGAAGGAGTTATCCGTAGAGCACCAAGACAGAATTGTGCCGAGGCCCAGATCTGGTGTAGTATACCAAAAAATGTCTGCAGCTTTGAAGGATCCCAAGAACACAATGTCCTCCATCATTCTTAAATGGAAGAAGTTTGGAACCACCAAGATTCTTCCTAGAGCTGGCCGCCTGGCCAAACTGAGCAATCGGGGGAGTCAGGGAGGTGACGAAGAACCCGATGTTCTCTCTGACAGCTCTAGATTTCCTCTGTGGAGATGGGAAAACCTTCCAGAAGGACAACCATCTCTGCAGCACTCCACCAATCAGCCCTTTAAGGTAGAGTGGCCAGAAGGAAGCCACTCCTCAGTAAAAGGCACATGACAGCCCACTTGGACTCTCAGACCATGAGAAACAAGATTGAACTCTTTGGCCTGAATGCCAAGCGTCACATCTGGAAGAAACCTACCACCTACTGTGAAGCATGGTGGTGGCAGCATCATGCTGTGGGGATGTTTTTCAGTGGCTAGACTGGGAGACTAGTCAGGATCGAGGGGAAGATGAACAGAGCAAAGTACAGAGAGATCCTTGATGAAAACCTGTTCCAGAGCGCTCAGGACCTCAGACTGGTGTGAAGGTTCACCTGCCAACAGGACAACGACCCTAAGCACACAGCCAAAACAACGCAGGAGTGGCTTCGGGACAAGACTCTGAATGTCGTTGAGTGGCCCAGCCAGAGCCCGGATTTTAACCTGATCGAATATCTCCGGAGAGACCTGAAAATAGCTGTGCAGCGACGCTTCCCATCCAACCTGACAGAGCTTGAGAGGATCTTCAGAAAGGAATGGGAGAAACTTCCCAAATACAGGTATGCCAAGCCTGTAGCGTCATACCCAAGAAGACTTTAGGCTATAATCGCCAAAAGTTCTTCAACAAAGTACTGCGTAAAGGGTCTGAATACTTATGTAAATATGATATTTCAGTTTATGTTTTATAAACTTTCTATGTCTGAACCTGTTTTTGCTTTGTCATTATGGGGTATTGTGTGTAGATCGATTGGGGGGGGGGGATTAATCAATTATAGAATAAGGCTGTAACTAAATGTGGAAAAAGTCAAGGGGACTGAATACTTTCCCGAAGGCACTGTATGTGGGCTCAATTGGAAATTGCCTTTACATTTCTATCCCGCAATCGTAACGCTTCAGCGATAAGGATTGAATAGAGCCCTAAAACGTTCAAACGTACATACACAACCTATACACATTGACAAGCAGACTGATTGACCAATAAATTACGCAAATTTTCTTTACTTCTCATAATGAATGACACCTACAGTGGATGGTCACTGATGGTAGAACTATAAAACTGTAATGGTTCAGTGGATGTGCATTTGATATCTATAATGATCTTTGCGTTGTTAATTGTATGTATCACAATTCATTGTGATTTTACTGTAACTTTCTAGACAGAGATTAATTTACTACCAGTATACAATACTTCCACCTAGTGGATTTGATCAGAATTGAAATAAGAAAGGTCCTGCTGCACAACAAAGGCAGAGAACAGCTATGGTAAGCTGGCACAGTGGCATCCTGTGGCACAACACAGTCACACAGACATGAACAGTAGCCCTGTTTATACTTGGTGCTAACATGTGTCCATTGTCCTCATTCTGATTGTGCCCACATTTTTAGACCGGTGCATTGTGATGTGATTGTGATCAGATCTTACACAGCAAATTCTCCAGTGTTAAATCAATACTGAGTGTTACATTTAACACTGGTCCTTGTCTATACTGGTCTACACTTTTCAGTGTTAAATTAACACACTGCTTAGTGTAAAGACTTAATTGAATGTTTCCCAGAGTGCCTTGCCTTTCGAGTGAATTGTGGAGTTACCACCCATGACTGTATTTGTTAGTGACAAAGATATGGTTGTTGCATTCATCCAAGTTTGGTCCTTTGGACTTCACCAAGTGAGAACTTAAGTGAATATGTTATCATTAAAATAAAATTATAAAAGACAGTACAACACAACTCATGAGTCCTTATTTTGAGTTTGAACCCTAATACAGTGGCCAGAAACTCACAGGCAAAATCAAAACAAATCAAATGTTTTGTCACATGAGCCGAATACAACAGGTGTAGACTTTACCGTGAAATGCTTACTTACAAGCCCTTAACCAGCAATGCAGTTCAAAAAGAGTTAAGAAAATATAACACAATAAGTAACACAATAACAATAACGAGGCTATATACAGGGGGCACCGGTGCCGAGTCAGTAGGCGGGTGTACAGGTTAGTTAAGGTAATCTGTACATGTAGGTGGGGGTGAAGTGACTATTATATAGGTCCTGGATGGTAGGAAGCTTGGCCCCAGTGTTCTATTGGGCCGTTCGCACCACCCTCTGTACCGCCAAATGCCGAGCAGTTGCCATACCAGGCAGCGATGCAACCGGTCAGGATGCTCTCGGTGGTGCAACTGTAGAACCTTTTGAGGGTCTGGGGAACCATGCCAAATCTTTTCAGTCTCCTGAGGGGGAAAAGGTTTGGTCGTGCCCTCTTCATGACTGACTTGGTATGTGTGGACCATGATAGTTCATTGGTGATTTGGACACCAAGGAATTTGGATCTCTCGACCCGCTCCACTATAGCCCTGTCGATGTTAATGGGGCCCTATTCGGCCCTCCTTTTCCTGTAGTCCACGATCAGCTCCTTTGTCTTTCTCACATTGAGGGAGAGGTTGTTGTCCTGGCACCACACTGCCAGTTCTCTGAGCTCCTCCATATAGGCCGTCTCATCGTTGTCAGGCTGTTGTGTCGTCAGCAAACTTAATGATGGTGTTGGAGTCGTGTTTGGCCACGCAGACATGGGTGAACAGGGAATACAGGAGGGGACTAAGTACACACCACTGAGGTGCCCCAGTGTTAAGGATCAGCTTGCCTACTCTTACCACCTGGTGGCGGCCCGTCAGAAAGTCCAGGATCCAGTTGCAGAGGGAGGTGTTTAGGTCCAGAGTCCTTAGCTTAGTGATGAGCTTCGTGGGCTCTATGGTGTTGAACGCTGAGCTGTAGTCGATGAACAGCATTCTCACATAGGTGTTCCTTTTGTCCAGGTGAGAAAGGGCAGTGTTGGGTGTGATTGAGATTGCGTCTGTGGATCTGTTGGGGCGGTATGCGAATTGGAGTGGGTCTAGGGTGTCCGGGAGGCTGCTGTTGATGTGAGTCATGACCAGCCTTTTAAAGCACTCATGGCTACCAAAGTGTGTGCCACGGAGCGGTAATCATTTAGGCAGGTTACCTTCGCTTCCATGGGCACAAGGACTATGGTGGTCTGCTTGAAACACGTAGGTACTACCGACTCGGTCAGGGAGAGGTTTAAAATGTCAGTGAAGACACTTGACAGTTGGTCCGCACATGCTATACGTACACGTCCTGGTAACGTCTGTCTGGCCTAGCGGCTTTGTGAATGTTGACCTTTTTAAAGGTTTTGTTCACATCGGCTACTGAGAGCGTTATCACACAGTCATCCAGAACAGCTGGTGCCCTTGTGCATGTTTCAGTGTTGCTTGCCTCGAAGCGAGCATAAAAGGCATTTAGCTCGTCTGGTAGGCTCGCATCACTGGGCAGCTCGCGTCTGGGTTTCCCTTTTGTAGTCCGTAACAGTTTTCAAACCCTGCCACATCCGACGAGCGTCAGAGCCGGTGTAGTAGGATTCAATCTTAATCCTGTATTGATGCTTTGCTTGTTTGATGGTTTGTCTGAGGGCATAGCGGGATATCTTATAAGCATCCAGATTACTCTCCCGCTCCTTGAAAGTGGCAGCTCTTGCCTTTAGCTCGATGCGGATGTTGCCTGTAATCCATGGCTTCTGGTTGGGATATGTACAGTGCCTTGCGAAAGTATTCGGCCCCCTTGAACTTTGCGACCTTTTGCCACATTTCAGGCTTCAAACATAAAGATATAAAACTGTATTTTTTTGTGAAAAATCAACAACAAGTGGGACACAATCATGAAGTGGAACGACATTTATTGGATATTTCAAACTTTTTTAACAAATCAAAAACTGAAAAATTGGGCGTGCAAAATTATTCAGCCCCCTTAAGTTAATACTTTGTAGCGCCACCTTTTGCTGCGATTACAGCTGTAAGTCGCTTGGGGTATGTCTCTATCAGTTTTGCACATCGAGAGACTGACATTTTTTCCCATTCCTCCTTGCAAAACAGCTCGAGCTCAGCGAGGTTGGATGGAGAGCATTTGTGAACAGCAGTTTTCAGTTCTTTCCACAGATTCTCGATTGGATTCAGGTCTGGACTTTGACTTGGCCATTCTAACACCTGGATATGTTTATTTTTGAACCATTCCATTGTAGATTTTGCTTTATGTTTTGGATCATTGTCTTGTTGGAAGACAAATCTCCGTCCCAGTCTCAGGTCTTTTGCAGACTCAGGTTTTCTTCCAGAATGGTCCTGTATTTGGCTCCATCCATCTTCCCATCAATTTTAACCATCTTCCCTGTCCCTGCTGAAGAAAAGCAGGCCCAAACCATGATGCTGCCACCACCATGTTTGACAGTGGGGATGGTGTGTTCAGCTGTGTTGCTTTTACGCCAAACATAACATTTTGCATTGTTGCCAAAAAGTTCAATTTTGGTTTCATCTGACCAGAGCACCTTCTTCCACATGTTTGGTGTGTCTCCCAGGTGGCTTGTGGCAAACTTTAAACAACACTTTTTATGGATATCTTTAAGAAATGGCTTTCTTCTTGCCACTCTTCCATAAAGGCCAGATTTGTGCAATATACGACTGATTGTTGTCCTATGGACAGAGTCTCCCACCTCAGCTGTAGATCTCTGCAGTTCATCCAGAGTGATCATGGGCCTCTTGGCTGCATCTCTGATCAGTCTTCTCCTTGTATGAGCTGAAAGTTTAGAGGGATGGCCAGGTCTTGGTAGATTTGCAGTGGTCTGATACTCCTTCCATTTCAATATTATCGCTTGCACAGTGCTCCTTGGGATGTTTAAAGCTTGGGAAATCTTTTTGTATCCAAATCCGGCTTTAAACTTCTTCACAACAGTATCTCGGACCTGCCTGGTGTGTTCCTTGTTCTTCATGATGCTCTCTGCGCTTTTGACGGACCTCTGAGACTATCACAGTGCAGGTGCATTTATACGGAGACTTGATTACACACAGGTGGATTGTATTTATCATCATTAGTCATTTAGGTCAACATTGGATCATTCAGAGATCATCACTGAACTTCTGGAGAGAGTTTGCTGCACTGAAAGTAAAGGGGCTGAATAATTTTGCACGCCCAATTTTTCAGTTTTTGATTTGTTAAAAAAGTTTGAAATATCCAATAAATGTCGTTCCACTTCATGATTGTGTCCCACTTGTTGTTGATACTTCACAAAAAAAATACAGTTTTATACCTTTGTTTGAAGCCTGAAATGTGGCAAAAGGTCGCAAAGTTCAAGGGGGCCGAATACTTTCGCAAGGCACTGTACATACAGACACTGTGGGGACAACGTCGTCGATACACTTATTGATGATCTCTCTTTCTCCCTGATCTCTCTTTTGAAGAACATATCAAGACCATTTCAAGGACAGCTTTTTTCCATCTACGTAACATTGCAAAAATCAGAAACTTTCTGTCCAAAAATGATGCAGAAAAATGTATCCATGCTTTTGTCACTTCTAGGTTAGACTACTGCAATGCTCTACTTTCTGGCTACCCGGATAAAGCACTAAATAAACTTCAGTTAGTGCTAAATACGGCTGCTAGAATCCTGACTAGAACCAAAAAATGTGATCATATTATTCCAGTGATAGCCTCTCTACCCTGGCTTCCTGTCAAAGCAAGGGCTGATTTCAAGGTTTTACTGCTAACCTACAAAGCATTACATGGGCTTGCTCCTACCTATCTCTCTGATTTGGTCCTGCCGTACATACCTACACGTACGCTACGGTCACAAGACGCAGGCCTCCTAATTGTCCCTAGAATTTCTAAGCAAACAGCTGGAGGCAGGGCTTTCTCCTATAGAGCTCCATTTTTATGGAATGGTCTGCCTACCCATGTCAGAGACGCAAACTCGGTCTCAACCTTTAAGTCTTTACTGAAGACTCATCTCTTCAGTGGGTCATATGATTGAGTGTAGTCTGGCCCAGGAGTGGGAAGGTGAAGGAAAGGCTCTGGAGCAACGAACCGCCCTTGCTGTCTCTGCCTGGCCGGTTCCCCTCTTTCCACTGGGATTCTCTGCCTCTAACCCTATTACAGGGGCTGAGTCACTGGCTTACTGGGGCTCTCTCATGCTGTCCCTGGAGGGGGTGCGTCACCTGAGTGGGTTGATTCACTGATGTGGTCATCCTGTCTGGGTTGTGCCGTGGCGGAGGTATTTGTGGGCTATACTCAGCCTTGTCTCAGGATGGTAAGTTGGTGGTTGAAGATATCCCTCTAGTGGTGTGGGGGCTGTGCTTTGGCAAAGTGGGTGGGGTTATATCCTTCCTGTTTGGCCCTGTCCGGGGGTGTCCTCGGATGGGGCCACAGTGTCTCCTGACCCCTCCTGTCTCAGCCTCCAGTATTTATGCTGCAGTAGTTTGTGTCGGGGGCGCTAGGGTCAGTTTGTTATATCTGGAGTACTTCTCCTGTCCTATTCGGTGTCCTGTGTGAATCTAAGTGTGCGTTCTCTAATTCTCTCCTTCTCTCTTTCTTTCTCTCTCTCGGAGGACCTGAGCCCTAGGACCATGCCCCAGGACTACCTGACATGATGACTCCTTGCTGTCCCCAGTCCACCTGACCGTGCTGCTGCTCCAGTTTCAACTGTTCTGCCTTATTATTATTCGACCATGCTGGTCATTTATGAACATTTGAACATCTTGGCCATGTTCTGTTATAATCTCCACCCTGCACAACCAGAAGAGGACTGGCCACCCCACATAACCTGGTTCCTCTCTAGGTTTCTTCCTAGGTTTTGGCCTTTCTAGGGAGTTTTTCCTAGCCACCGTGCTTCTACACCTGCATTGCTTGCTGTTTGGGGTTTTAGGCTGGGTTTCTGTACAGCACTTTGAGATATCAGCTGATGTACGAAGGGCTATATAAATACATTTGATTTGATTTGATGAAGCCGATGACTGAGGTGGTGTACTCCTCAATCAAATCAAATCAAATCAAATTTATTTATATAGCCCTTCGTACATCAGCTGATATCTCAAAGTGCTGTACAGAAACCCAGCCTAAAACCCCAAACAGCAAGCAATGCAGGTGTAGAAGCACGGTGGCTAGGAAAAACTCCCTAGAAAGGCCAAAACCTAGGAAGAAACCTAGAGAGGAACCAGGCTATGTGGGGTGGCCAGTCCTCTTCTGGCTGTGCCGGGTGGAGATTATAACAAAACATGGTCAAGATGTTCAAATGTTCATAAATGACCAGCATGGTCGAATAATAATAAGGCAGAACAGTTGAAACTGGAGCAGCAGCACAGCCAGGTGGACTGGGGACAGCAAGGAGTCATCATGTCAGGTAGTCCTGGGGCATGGTCCTAGGGCTCAGGTCCTCCGAGAGAGAGAAAGAGAGAAGGAGAGAATTAGAGAACGCACACTTAGATTCACACAGGACACCAAATAGGACAGGAGAAGTACTCCAGATATAACAAACTGACCCTAGCCCCCCGACACATAAACTACTGCAGCATAAATACTGGAGGCTGAGACAGGAGGGGTCAGGAGACACTGTGGCCCACTCCGAGGACACCCCCTTCAATGCCATTGGATGAGTCCCGGAACATATTCCAGTCTGTGCTAGCAAAACAGTCCTGTAGTGTAGCATCCGCGTCATCTGACCACTTCTGTATTGAGCGAGTAACTGGTACTTCCTGCTTTAGTTTTTGCTTGTAAGCAGGAATCAGGAGGATAGAATTATGGTCAGATTTTCCAAATGGAGGGCGAGGGGAGAGCTTTGTATGTATCTCTGTGTGTGGAGTTTTTTTTCTCTGGTTGCACATGTAACATGCTGGTAAAAATGTTGTAAAACTGATTTAAGTTTGCCTGCATTAAAGTTTCTGGCCACTAGGAGCGGCACTTCTGGGTGAGCATTTTCTTGTTTGCTTATGGCCATATAGAGTTGGTTGAGAGCGGTCTTAGTGCCAGCTTCTGGTGGTAAATAGACGTCTACAAATAATACAGATGAGAACTCTCTTGGTAGATGGTGTGGTCGACAACTTATAAGGTACCCTACCTCAGGCGAGCAATACCTCGAGAATTCTTTAATATTAGACATTGCACACCAGCTGTTATTGACAAATAGACACAAACCCCCACCCCTCGTCTTACCAGAGGTAGTCTCTGTTCTGCCGGTGCATGGAAAATCCCGCTAGCTCTATATTGTCCGTATCAACGTTCAGCCACGTCTCGGTGAAACATAAAATGTTAGTTTTTAATGTCCCGTTGGTAGGATAATCTTAATCGTAGGTCATCAATTTTATTTTCTAATGATTGCGTATTAGCAAGAAGAACGGATGGCAGTGGGAGTTTACAGTGGGAGTACGGATTCTCAGAAGGCTGCCCGATCTGCTGTCCCTTTTCCTGCATCTTTTCTTCATGAAAAAGGCGGGGATATGGGCCTGTTCCAGTGAAAGCAGGATATCCTTCTTGTCAGACTCGTTAAAGGAAAAAGTTTCTTCCAGTTAGCGGTGAGTAATGGCTGTTCTGATGTCCAGAAGTTATTTTCGATCATAAGAGACGGTAGCAGCAACATTATGTACACAATATGTTAAAGAATAAGTTACACAAATAAACTAACAAAATAGCACAATTGGTTGGGAGAATGTAAAACGTCAGCCATGTTCTTCGGCGCCATCTTGATATAATCAGGTGTGCAGGTCACATTATGCTGGGTGTTAAAGTGATGTGTAATTCCTAGTAGAATCCAGACAGAGTGGGATTAGCCTACGTTTGGAGCAACCTGGCATTCGCCAGCAACCTGCATTCAGAATGATTGGCGGGTTGGGAAAAATAAGAGATGAGACTACCTAAAGCATCTAAACTGGAACAACCATTTCAGTGCCGGGTGCAATAAGTCCAAGTAACATATTGGATTAGTTTAGAAAATTGCATGTTATTTATATTTGAGTAGCATAAGATAAATTAATTAATCAATGTACATGCAAAAACATAGATATTGAAATAAACCATTTTAAAAAATCTACCTGCAATAGAGCATTCTGGGAAATATAATGATGGGTGTGGTTTAACCCTTGTTATTAACACCAACAGTGGGGTTCTTTTACACCACTGAGTGTTAATTTAACACTTGCAGAGCTACAAATGTTAAACTGAAATATCAACACTAGGTAACACTGACCAATTTGCTGTGATTAAGTGTAAACGGACAAGATCAGGATGAAGGATGCATGTTCGAACCAGGTATAAACAGGGCTATTGCGATCATATTTTGGCAATGTTTACAGTAGAGAAACACAGAGTGTCTGACATTCTCTTTCAACAGATTGAGGCTGTCTAACAATATTATAATGTAGACGACCTTGGGAGTTGTTGCAAAAATACTCAGTGACCGAAACTGGACTCTTGCTGCAGTAAAAACAATTAACCAATGGTTAACAAATCCAATCAAATACTTTCTTTGTAAAAAAACAACAAAGATGACATTCTTTGTTGTTACATTTGTGTTTTTGTCAAATACAGCAGGTACATCCATGAAATACGTCAGTTATATCAAAACATGTTTTTTTTTTTTTTTAAATATACATGACCTAGACAGGTTCAGTACAAATATATAATTTATGTTCTATGAGATGGTCTGGCGCAGAGTGTTGTTGGTTCCTGCACATCTCGCGTGTGTGTGTAACATGAGAGATCAGGGGAGATTGTCTCAGACTGTCACAGCCGTGTCTCTCTCTCTGTGTTGTTGTAGTCTGTTGTGGAAGTCCGTAGCGATTGGTCCGAGTTGGAGGCTAGGACTTCCTCTTTCCTGAGTACCTCCAGTTCTGCTCCTCCGTTGGCCACTTGGTGGGCACTGCGTTCCTCTCTCCGCAGGTGTCGTTTGAGCAGCATGAATCCCAGTATACACAGCAGGAAGGAAACTGTCCTCAGTCCCATAGTTAGACCCAGGTAAGCTATCCTGAGGAGAGAGAGACCAGGGGATACACACACTCAACGTCTTGACATTACACTGGTGATTCAAGTGGCAAGGCTACTGGGGTTGCCTTCAATATTGTCTTGAAAATCAATGTTCAGCAACTGATGTTATAGAGGGTATGCCTCTCCGACATTATCACATTGAAGTAAGTGTGTGCGTTTTTGTTGTGTATCAGGCTTGACCAGTAGTGTGTATGTGTGCATTACCTGTATGCTGTAGTGTTGTATATCCGACAGGCTCCTCTCCCTCCGCATCTCTTCTGGCCCCACTTCAGACACGTGGTGTCGATGATCGCCCCAAAGTAGATGGGCGCTGGGATGCCCGCTGTTATAACACAAGTACACACAAAATGATCTACCAGTAATACGGAGGTGGCTAATCTTGGTCATGGAAAAGGGCAATGTGAGCAGGATTGTGTTCCAACCCAGAGCTAACACACCTGATTAACAAGTAATCATTTTTCAAGGATTACCTTTGCAACAGAGTGGATGTTTAAGAGGATTTTGTTCAGGGTATTACTCCTAATAGAAGCTTATTAGTGGAGAAATGTGTGACTTGGAAACAAACTGGCTGCAGCTAGTTTTATATAAGGGTTGCTAAGCTGCGTTGGCTCTGAGACAGGTATGGCTTGATCAGACAGGAGTAGGAGGAAGTTGCCCCTAGACGCTGATCTAAGGATAGTTTTGTGCCCCCCCCCCCCCCCACATGTTAACATTTTGGGTGGTAAACGGATCCTAGATCTGTGATCTGACAGTATTGACTCACCAAGTGTACGTGTGGACAGAGTATGGAACCCCAGAGCCAAGGACTTCAGTTGAGGCTTGATACACCTGCATGGGAGAACACCATCATCAACTTGAACTTTACCATAACTATGAAAACAGATAATAGATATAGATCTGAAGATATTATAAATTAAATGTCATGATATGATAGTATCCACAATTTAGTTATGGTTCATTATTAAGTTTGCTTCCTCAAACCGCTTTAACTTCTTATGGCTGGGGGGCAGTATTGAGTAGCTTGGATGAATAAGGTGCCCAAAGTAAACGGCCTGCTTCTCAGTCTCTAATATATGCCTATTAATATTGGATAGAAAACACTCTAAAGTTTCTAAAACGGTTTGAATGATGTCTGTGAGTATAACAGAACTCATATGGCACGCAAAATCCTGAGGAGAAATCAAAACCGGAAGTCAGAAATCTGATCTTGGTATGTATTCACCACAGTTCCCATTTGAAATCCCCTTGAGATATTAATGATGTTGCACTTCCTAGGGTTTCCACTAGATGTCAACCGTCTATAGAAATTTGAATGAGACTTCTACTGTGTTGTGGGACTGAATGAGAGCAGAATGTATCAGGTCAGTCAGCCATTTTCTGATCATGCGCATTCCTCATGGTATCCACTTGTGTTCCATTGCTCATCAAGACACAAAGGAATACTCCGGTTGGAACTTTATTGAAGCTATATGTTAAAAACATCCTAATGATTGATTCTGTACTTAGTTTGAAATGTTTCTTCGACCTGTAATATAACTTTTAAAAGTTTTTGTCCGATGTAACGCTGACCAGAATGAGCGTTTGGATATGTATACCAAACGCGCTAACAAAAGGAGGTATTTGGACATAAATAACGGACATTATCGAACAAAACAAACATTTATTGTGGACCTGAGATTCCTGGGAGTGCTTTCTGATGAAGATCAAAGGTAAGGGAATATTTATCATGTAATTTCTTGTTTATGTTGAAGCCAAAATGGCGGCTATTTTGACTATTGTTCTGAGCGCCGTCTCAGATTATTGCATGGTTTGCTTATTCCGTAAAGTTTTTTTGAAATCAGACATATCGGTTGCATTAAGGAGAGGTATATCTATAATTCCATGTGTATATCATCTACATTTATGATGAGTATTTATGTTGAATGATGTGGCTATGCAAAATCACTGGATGTTTTTGGAACTAGTGAATGTAACGCGCCAATGTAAACTCATATTTTTATATAAATATGAACTTTATCAAATAAAACATACATGTATTGTGTAACATGAAGTCCTATGAGTGTCATCTGATGAAGATCATCAAAGGTTAGTGTTTAATTGTATCTCTATTTGTGCTTTTTGTGACTGCTATCTTTGGCTGGAAAAAATGTATATGTTTATTGTCGTTTGGTGGTGACCTAACATAATCATTTGTGGTGCTTTTGCTGTAAGGCATATTTGACATCGGACACTGTGTTGGGATAAACAACAAGATTACCTTTAAAATGGTATAAGATACATGTATGTTTGAGGAATTTTAATTGAGATTTTTGATGTTTTGAATTTGGCGCCCTGCACTTTCACTGGCTGTTGTAATATCATCCCGTTAACAGGATGTCAGCCCAAAGAGGTTTTAAAGGTCAATTCAAAAGACTAGTGTTGACATAATGTAAGTTGACTGAAGACGTTCTGACGAAGCCAGTGAGTACCAAAGAGTGAGTACTACTGACCTCTGTTGGTAGAGCAAGGCAGTACACTGTCAGAAATGTCTGCCCTTACTACCTTGCTATTTTGTTTTTATTTAATTTAATTTGGCAAGTCAGTTTAGAACAAATTCTTATTCACAATGACGACCTACCAAAAGGCAAAAGGCCTCCTGTGAGGCCGAGGGCTGGGATAAAAATAAAAAAATACAAATATAGGACAAAACACACAAAGAGAGACCTAAGACAACAACATAGCATGGCAGCAACACATGAAAACACAGCATGGTAGCAACACAACATGGCAGCATCACAACATGGTACAAACATTATTGGGCACAGACAACTGCACAAAGGGCAAGAAGGTAGAGGCAACAATACATCACGTGAAGCAGCCACAACTTTCAGTAAGAGTGCCCATGATTGAGTCTTTGAATGAAGAGATGAAGGTAAAACGGTCCAGTTTGAGTGTTTTTTGCAGCTCGTTCCAGTTTCTAGCTGCAGCGAACTGAAAAGAGGCGCGACCCAGGGATGTGTGTGCTTTGGGGACCTTTAACAGAATGTGACTGGCAAAACGGGTGTTGTATGTGGAGGATGAGGGCTGCAGTAAGTATCTCAGATAGGGGGGAGTGAGGCTATTCAGCTGTTCTCTCAAGACCCAGAGCAAAAACAGAAGCAGACCCATCTCAGACAACTAAGAACAAAAGGAAATAGGCCACTGCCAGTAACTTCATTTGTCCCAGTAAGGGCAACACATTTCGCCAGGGTCAGCTGATCGAGCTTTGGGCCGATCTGCTGGATTGTGGTTTGTGTTTGTGTGTGTGTGCGTGCATGTACATGCGTGTTTGTGTTTGTGTGTGCGCATTTGTGTACATGCTCAAAGCTGGCCAAGGCTAATCAAGGACTAGTTTTAGCCAGTAACAGTACCGCACCAAATCACATATTCTACTTTCCTGAAATACAGTAAAACCTCTATTGCTGACTTTCCTATAACCCCTATGAAGTATGCCATGGGATAAAGATTTCAATTAAATGTACTTAAAGTGTACTGAATCTATGTTTCCTGCTATAACCCTGAATGGACACACAAGCAGAGAGTAGGAAGAACAATGAGCTGACTCATAAAAACTTCTCATTCCAGTCAGACCACGTAATTCAATCACCTGAAAGCATCATGTGACTGTCTCCTTGCCCTCCATAAAGTCTGTTGCAACCATAGAGATAGATAGAAGACTAATCTTTGTATATGTGCCATTATAGCGTCTGTGACAGCATGTGCAGCGCCATAGTGCCCCACAGTGGAGGTATCAAAATACCTATAAAACCCAGTGGTCAAACAAGGAAATGGTTCCAATCGTTTTTCCACCATTCATTTTTTATGAATATTATGACTAGAATATTATGAAAGGCTATTTACATTTTCTTCTTCCCAATTGGCGGATCACTCCGGATGACCCGGTTGGACATGACTCCAGCCAATAAAGTTGGAAGTCCAATAAAGTTAGCGGAGACCGCGTTCATCATAAACACTGCATATGTCACCTCAATCAAAAATGACCTTGAAATGGAGCTTCTGGTCAGCCATTCTGTCACCCATTGTGAGCCAATGTCACTACAGTGAAATGTGAGAACTTTCTGGGTGAGATCATTCTGAACAAGGTGGTGCAAGTAAATGTAGTAGACTTTATGCAGGTTAGGTTATCTCAGTAGCCATGGTTACACCTTGCATTAACGTGATTGTCATCATCCGGTCACTATCTGATCGAGATTTTGTTGCGTCGACACATGGTAATATATGTCTCTTATCTGCCCACTTCGTCCCTATTGTGACCAGATTCCCTGGTCCCTCCCTGTATGCAAATGAATCCAACCTCCCTTGGACCTCCCATTATGACACAAGCTGTATTAAATCGACAGGAAACAGCACACTTTTATAGTCAATAGTTTTAGACTCATCATTACAGCCTAATTTTGTTACCCAACGATTCAAGTTTGGGCGTAATAGACTACTGTCCCGATAACCTCGACTTGTCCACAGATGGACAAATAACAAGTCAGAGAATCTCTCCCATCTCTAAAAACGTCACCACACAAATGAGCTGAGTATCTGGATGTGTGTACAAAATACAATTATTGCACAGTATAAATAAAAATTATACTTAGGCCCTAATGCACACAGTGAAAACAGAAACAGGTTAAGTTACAGGGAATGCCTCTCTGAATGCCTTGGCATTTCTGTAGCCTAAAATGTTTTCAAATATTAGAATTTGCGCTGGCATTGGACGTGGGAAGGGGAGAACCTCTTTTCTCTTATTCGGGACAATATCTCTTCATAAATATCTTTATTTCTATTTGCCATTTTAATCAGAGCTGGACGGGGTATTAGACTGTGGCATATCTGGCCACAGTGTCAGTAGGCAGTTGGTTTCTAAAAACATGTTCTTAATTCAATTGGCTGGTGTGATTTTTTTAAGAGGCCGGGACAACTGTGACGTTGGCCAAATGTATACACTTTCGATTTGTTTACACCAAGGATATCCGTACAAGATGCGTCTTTCACTACCACCAGAGGTGGTCAGAAAAATACAATCACAATCAGATCACATTGCGTCTTGATTGTCTACACCTGTCAACACACAATACGAATGTGGACATGATCAGGACAACGGACGCATGTTAGAACCAGGTACAAACGGGGCTTCTGATTGTTTCCCCTTTAAGGTACCTTGTTGAAGCCGGAGTCCCAGATTTCTTTGTGCTGTCTTGCCAACTGCTATGACCATCCCTTCTTGTTTGTGTATGGGTGTGTGTGTGACTGACCTGATGAGGACCATGTAGCCTGGCGTGCCACCCAGGGAGATGATAAAGGAAGTGATGACAGAGAGAGCCAGGAAGTAAGGGAAGACACGGTCACAGTCGTCTCTGTGAGGACAGTGGCCTACACTGGCTGTCAGGTTACCACTGCTCAGCCCTGCTGCCACCGCACAGCTACAGTTAGAGAACACCTGCAGAAGCACACATACAGACAGACAAGACAAGACAATTTGACACAAAAACAATTTGACACAAAAACAGAAACAACATCATAACTTGCTGCTTCAAAAGTTTTCCATAAACCCACAAGGGTGCGAGTCAATTCCGACTGAAATCATACTGAAATTAAATTGGAATTGACCTTTACCCTGTTGGTCACAAGTCAGTTTCCATCTCAAATGGCACCGTATTCCCTATATAGTGTACTACTTTTAAACAGAGCCCAAAAGTAGTACACTACATAGGGAACAGGGTGCCATTTCGGGATGCAGCCTCCGTGCTGGCTAAGATCCTCATCTCACCGTGTTCTTCCCTGATCCTGTGGAGGTCTGGCAGCCAGCCAGGCAGGGAGAGACGTACGTGATGCCGTTCTCTCCACAGACAGGGTCCCAGTCTCTGTCTGAACACACACAGTCTGAGTTACAGGCTGAGAATACTGAGCGCTCCTCATACGATACACCAACCACCCTGAGAGAGAGAAAAAAGGGAGAGAAAGAGAGAGAGAGAAAGTGGGGCTGTTATTAATAGGAGATTTAATTCAGATGGCGCTTTTCTTTAAACAGATAATCTAATGAATACAGACATGATTTGACCTCTGCCCGTTCAGATACAGAAAGTGTGTTAATCAAATGCATAATAAGATATATCCTGAACAAAAACATAAATGCAACAAGTGTCATTCCCATGTTTCATGACCTGAAATAAAAAAATCCCAGAAATGTTGTGCACAAAATTGTCAACATCCCTGTTAGTGAGCATTTTATCATTTGTCAAGATAATCCATCCTCCTGACAGGTGTGGCATATCAATAACCTGATTAAACAGCATGATCATTACAAAGATGCACCTTGTGCTGGGGACAATAAAAGGCCACTCTAAAGTGTGCAGCTTTGTCACACAACACAATGTCACAGATTTTTGAGGGAGGATGCAATTGGCAGAGATATAATGTTAATTTCTCTACCATATAGTTTTAGAGAATTTGGCAGTACGTCCAACCGGCCTCACAACCGCAGACCACGTGTAACCACGCCAGCCCAAGACCTCCACATCCTGCTTCTTCACCTGCGGGATCTTCTGAGACCAGCCACCCGGACAGCTGATGAAACTGAGAAGTATTTCTGCCTGTAATAAAGCTCCTCAGTGGGTGGGCCTGAGTCCCAAGTGGGTGGACCTATGGCTGTGCCCCTGCCCAGTCATGTGAAATCCATAGATTAGGACCTAATGGATTTTTTTTTAATTGACTGATTTCCTTATATGAACTGTAACTCAGCAAAATCATTTAAATTGTTGCATGTTACGCTTCTATTTTTGTTCAGTATACTTTCACTGATTCAATGAATACTAATGTTATCAACCAAATTCAATGCCAGTTCTGATATTGACATTAGCAGCAAACAGTCTTGACAGAACCAGGGGGCGTACAGTACAGTAGATGGGTGAAATCCCTGATTCGCTATTCTAGACCACCTCTCTCCAGTGTTGGAGGTCTGCTGTCCTCTAGGAGCAATTATTAGCATACGCACTTCAGCAATTTACCCGTTTGTGGTGCTGGGAATAGAACATTTACAGAGGGTAAATATGTATGTACCTAAAGGCAACTTCTACCAAGAGCTGTGTGTGTGTGTGTGTGTGTGTGTATCCACCCACCGGTTGTAGGGCAGCGTGATCCCAGCCACTTTGGCGTTCTCGCAGCTCATGACGAAGAAGAAGAGGGATAGGAAGTAGCCTATCAGAGAGGTGCCGAATGCAAACTTGGCCGCTCCCATGATGCTCAGCTTCAGCCTCTTCATGAGCAGGCCGCCAGTGAAAATTCCTAACGCCACGGCAGGGATGTTGATTGTACCTGGAACAAACACACACTCTGTAAACATTAAGACATAGGACTCATTCTTTAGAAATGTTCTTCATTCCTAGTCATGGAGGATTTAGGCCAGGACTAAGGTCTTGACGACAGGTTCAATGGGACTGAAACACCAGGTGAGCCAGCCAAAGCCAGTGCTATTCCACAACCAATTACATACAGTACAGCAGAGTAGAACCAGGCCATACCGCCTGAGACTCAGCCTTTGATATAGTTGACAGTAGAGAGAACACACAGTAGCGCTGTCCAACTCCCACTCAAAGACCAAAGCGCTTGGTCTTTTTCATACATCAATGTACAGATATCATATTCTACAGTGCCTTGCGAAAGTATTCGGCCCCCTTGAACTTTGCGACCTTTTGCCACATTTCAGGCTTCAAACATAAAGATATAAAACTGTATTTTTTTGTGAAGAATCAACAACAAGTGGGACACAATCATGAAGTGGAACGACATTTATTGAATATTTCAAACTTTTTTAACAAACTGAAAAATTGGGCGTGCAAAATTATTCAGCCCCCTTAAGTTAATACTTTGTAGCGCCACCTTTTGCTGCGATTACAGCTGTAAGTCGCTTGGGGTATGTCTCTATCAGTTTTGCACATCGAGAGACTGACATTTTTTCCCATTCCTCCTTGCAAAACAGCTCGAGCTCAGCGAGGTTGGATGGAGAGCATTTGTGAACAGCAGTTTTCAGTTCTTTCCACAGATTCTCGATTGGATTCAGGTCTGGACTTTGACTTGGCCATTCTAACACCTGGATATGTTTATTTTTGAACTATTCCATTGTAGATTTTGCTTTATGTTTTGGATCATTGTCTTGTTGGAAGACAAATCTCCGTCCCAGTCTCAGGTCTTTTGCAGACTCCATCAGGTTTTCTTCCAGAATGGTCCTGTATTTGGCTCCATCCATCTTCCCATCAATTTTAACCATCTTCCCTGTCCCTGCTGAAGAAAAGCAGGCCCAAACCACGATGCTGCCACCACCATGTTTGACAGTGGGGATAATGTGTTCAGGGTGATGAGCTGTGTTGCTTTTACGCCAAACATAACGTTTTGCATTGTTGCCAAAAAGTTCAATTTTGGTTTCATCTGACCAGAGCACCTTCTTCCACATGTTTGGTGTGTCTCCCAGGTGGCTTGTGGCAAACTTTAAACAACACTTTTTATGGATATCTTTAAGAAATGGCTTTCTTCTTGCCACTCTTCCATAAAGGCCAGATTTGTGCAATATATGACTGATTGTTGTCCTATGGACAGAGTCTCCCACCTCAGCTGTAGATCTCTGCAGTTCATCCAGAGTGATCATGGGCCTCTTGGCTGCATCTCTGATCAGTCTTCTCCTTGTATGAGCTGAAAGTTTAGAGGGACGGCCAGGTCTTGGTAGATTTGCAGTGGTCTGATACTCCTTCCATTTCAATATAATCGCTTGCACAGTGCTCCTTGGGATGTTTAAAGCTTGGGAAATCTTTTTGTATCCAAATCCGGCTTTAAACTTCTTCACAAATGTATCTCGGACCTGCCTGGTGTGTTCCTTGTTCTTCATGATGCTCTCTGCGCTTTTAACGGACCTCTGAGACTATCACAGTGCAGGTGCATTTATACGGAGACTTGATTACACACAGGTGGATTGTGTTTATCATCATTAGTCATTTAGGTCAACATTGATCATTCAGAGATCCTCACTGAACTTCTGGAGAGAGTTTGCTGCACTGAAAGTAAAGGGGCTGAATAATTTTGCACGCCCAATTTTTCAGTTTTTGATTTTTAAAAAAGTTTGAAATATCCACTAAATGTCGTTCCACTTCATGATTGTGTCCCACTTGTTGTTGATTCTTCACAAAAAAATACAGTTTTATATCTTTATGTTTGAAGCCTGAAATGTGGCAAAAGGTCGCAAAGTTCAAGGGGGCCGAATACTTCCGCAAGGCACTGTATCTGTCCCTTCTATTACTGTAGTTATGCTAGATATTGCATTACCTTTCATACACAGCATGCAATGGTCAGGTCAATAGTGGAGCATGAGGCCTATTTAGATCCGCATTCACATTTGAGGGTTGAATCATAACACATTGTATAGCTCAATAAAACAGCGCCTTTGAACTCCTATTGCTTGATCTAGTCTTAACAATATTGCATGCATGTGCTTATCTATCCATAAAGCGAGTCCTTTCAAGTTTCCAATCTAAATTGAATTAGCTCATGCATGAGATGAATCAAGGCCAGTGTCTGGAGTTACGGGGTAAAGCGTTACGGGGTAACGGGGTAAAGGGTTACGGGGTAAAGGGTTACGGGGTAACGGGGTAAAAGGTTACGGGGTAAAGGGTTACGGGGTAATGGTTACGGGGTAAAGCGTTACGGGGTAATGGGTTACGGGGTAAAGCGTTATGGGGTAAAGGGTTACGGGGTAATGGGTTACGGGGTAAAGCGTTACGGGGTAAAGGGTTACGGGGTAAAGGGTTACGGGGTAATGGGTTACGGGGTAATGCGTTATGGGGTAAAGGGTTACGGGGTAATGGGTTACGGGGTAAAGCGTTACGGGGTAAAGGGTTACGGGGTAATGGGTTACGGGGTAAAGGGTTACGGGGTAAAGGGTTACGGGGTAAAGCGTTATGGGGTAACGGGTTACGGGGTAAAGGGTTACGGGGTAATGGGTTACGGGGTAAAGGGTTACGGGGTAATGGATTACGGGGTAATGCGTTATGGGGTAAAGGGTTACGGGGTAATGGGTTACGGGGTAAAGCGTTACGGGGTAAAGGGTTACGGGGTAATGGGTTACGGGGTAAAGGGTTACGGGGTAAAGCGTTACGGGGTAAAGCGTTACGGGGTAAAGGGTTACGGGGTAATGGGTTACGGGGTAAAGCATTACGGGGTAAAGCGTTACGGGGTAAAGCGTTACGGGGTAAAGCGTTACGGGGTAAAGGGTTACGGGGTAAAGCGTTACGGGGTAACGGGTTACGGGGTAAAGGGTTACGGGGTAATGGGTTACGGGGTAATGCGTTATGGGGTAAAGGGTTACGGGGTAATGGGTTACGGGGTAAAGCGTTACGGGGTAAAGGGTTACGGGGTAATGGGTTACGGGGTAAAGGGTTACGGGGTAAAGGGTTACGGGGTAAAGCGTTATGGGGTAACGGGTTACGGGGTAAAGGGTTACGGGGTAATGGGTTACGGGGTAAAGGGTTACGGGGTAATGGATTACGGGGTAATGCGTTATGGGGTAAAGGGTTACGGGGTAATGGGTTACGGGGTAAAGCGTTACGGGGTAAAGGGTTACGGGGTAATGGGTTACGGGGTAAAGGGTTACGGGGTAAAGCGTTACGGGGTAAAGCGTTACGGGGTAAAGGGTTACGGGGTAATGGGTTACGGGGTAAAGCATTACGGGGTAAAGCGTTACGGGGTAAAGCGTTACGGGGTAAAGCGTTACGGGGTAAAGGGTTACGGGGTAAAGCGTTACGGGGTAACGGGTTACGGGGTAAAGGGTTACGGGGTAAAGGGTTACGGGGTAAAGCGTTACGGGGTAAAGCGTTACGGGGTAAACGTTACGGGGTAAACGTTACGGGGTAACGGGTTACGGGGTAACGGGTTACGGGGTAACGGGTTACGGGGTAAAGGGTTACGGGGTAAAGGGTTACGGGGTAAAGCGTTACGGGGTAAAGGGTTACGGGGTAACGGGTTACGGGGTAATGGGTTACGGGGTAAAGCGTTACGGGGTAAAGGGTTACAGGGTAAAGGGTTACGGGGTAAAGCGTTACGGGGTAACGGGTTACGGGGTAAAGCGTTACGGGGTAAAGGGTTACGGGGTAATGGGTTACGGGGTAATGGGTTACGGGGTAAAGCATTATGGGGTAAAGGGTTACGGGGTAATGGGTTACGGGGTAAAGGGTTACGGGGAAATGGGTTACGGGGTAAAGCGTTAGAGTACTCATTACTTTTTTTTGTGGTAACGAGTCATTTTTCTATTTAATTATTCAGTTACTTAATTACGTTTTCAAATAAGCAAGTCATTAATTTACAATATTATTTATATATTATTTTTTCTAACTAGTGAGACGGCAGAGAGAATCGCCTTTGCATGGTGGAAGAATTCGCATTACTTTGAATTGGTAAGGGGAAAAGGACAGGAACGTCACAGTAAAATGCTAACTCTGCCTCGGGGATAAGTGCCTGTCCACTGCGAAGAACTCCACTTTAAATATCCAGAAGCACCTTCAGTCTTTTTCTTGTGCCGTATAACGTTAATCGCTACTTTAGAGGAAAGCAGTGAAATAAATCAACAAGGCGTTTTTATTTTTGATTTTGAGTTCTGAATGTTGGAACGTGCATACGTTGTCCTTTTGAAAAGGCTACGCTGCTGCAACTTCTGTGAAAATAATACAACTAATTGGTATCTAGACAATCTGGTCGTTGTGGTTCAGGAATTGCATGTTTGGAAAGGGCTATTGCTCGCCTTAACTTGTGTGTTTTCAAATCCCTGCGCCAAGTTTGTATCTGTGTTTAAAACAGATTGGTAGCCAGTTGTCCTTGTATTTGAGCTCTCCTTTAACTGTGGCCAGTTAGTTTTATACCCCGCCTTCGGAAAGTATTCATACCCCTCGACATTTTGTTGAAAAAACAGCCTGAATTTAAAATGGATTACATTGAGATGTTGTGCCATTGGCCTACACACACAATACCCCATAATGTCAAAGTGGAATATGTTTTTTTATTTTTTTATTATTAATTCAAAATGAAAAGCAGAAATGTCTTGACTCATTAAGTATTCAACTCCTTTGTTATGGCAAGCCTAAATAAGTTCAGGGGTAAAAAAAAAAAAGGTGCTTAACAAGTCACATACTAAGTTGCATGGAATCATAATTTAACATGATTTATTAATGACTACCTCATCTCTGTACCCCACACATACAGATAATTGTAAGGTCCCTCAGTTGAGCAGTGAATTTCAAAACAGATTCAACCACAAAGACCAGGGAGGTTTTCCGATGCTAGATGGGTAAACATAAAAAGCAGACATTGAATATCCCTTTGAACATGGTGAAGTTATTAATTACACTTTGGATGGTGTATGAAAAAACCCAGTCACTACACAGATACAGGCCTCCTGTGGTGGAAACAGACAAGAGATGTGAAGATGTGAATCATTTCTGGAGGCACTGTATATTGTATGTATTATTTTTTACTTATGTGTAAATAATTCAACATAATCATGTATTTATTAAAGAATTGTAAAGGATATATTGAATCTGTCATTATTACTTGAGCTGGTATAGAGCTGGAATAGGCCAGAGTTATCGATTAAGGACGAAAGGCACATTTTTGATGGTAGCCACTAGGCCAGGGATTGGCAACATGTGGCCCACGGGCCTAAACCGTCCCGGAAGTGATTTTCTGGGGGGTGAAGAACACTGTAAAATCACAAGGACTTCAGATGAAAGAGTTTAATTTAGAAAATCTGTTCTTAAGTATTACCACAAAAAAAAAAAAAAAAAAAGTGATCGTGTCTCAATATAATCATGGTATGAAATTATTATCCTTTTCAAATACAACCTCTTTTTGGGCTTAGTTGTGTTAAATTTGCAGTGTTCAAATGATTATAATTATGTTCCTTCCCCCCAACCATCTGCTCGGCAAAAATTGTCCGGTGGCTTAATCTAGTTGCCTACCCTTGCACTAGGCCTATCAGTCGTCAGAGTCTCGCCATTCAAAAGTAGTGTGCATAAAGCTCATTTTGATAGCCCCTTAAAGGTCCAACTGCTTTCATCTCAATTTCAAATCATGTCTAGGTAACAATTAAGTACCTTACTGTGATTGTTTTCAATTAAAATGGTCAAAAAGAAACAAAAATAGCTTCTTAGCAAAGAATCTCAAAGAATCTTTTCAAGCAAGAATTTACCTAGGACTGTCTGAGCAGGGAGGGGAAAACTGAAAACGATCTGTTATTGGCAGAGAGAGGTTTGGAACTCTTTCTTATTGGTCTATTAACTAATTTACTGCCTGGTGATGTCACCGTGCAGGCCAAAACTTTGTCCCACCAAAACAGGCAAAAATTTCAGGTTGTCTTTTCAAAAAGCTCTTACACTAAAAGGGCATTATCATCATTTTCACAATTTCACAGTATTATTCCAACCTCATAGTGTGGAAATATATATAAAACACAGGAAAAACATGCTTTTGACTGCACTGGGCCTATAAGATTGACCTAGAGGCGAAAGAAACGCACACCTATTTAGGCGAGGTGCTGGCTAGCGGAGTGGACCACAAAAAAATACCACACACTCTTGGAGAACCACACACTCTAGGAGAACCACACACTCTAGGAGAACCACACACTCTAGGAGCTCAGATGCAAAAACGTTTTGTCCAACGTTTCGACAGACAAGCTGTCTTCATCAGGGTATTATGACAAACACTGCCAGGGTGACTCATTCATATAGTGTCAAAAGACACTTGTTTTTGGTAACACAGAAGTAATGTAACAAGTTACTTTCCATAGTAAATAATGTTGTAACATAAGTTACTTTTAAAAGTAACGTTCCCCAACACTGATCAAGGCAAATAAGCAATATGATTGGCCAACCATACGTACCCATCAGGAAATTGGCTTTTGATGCGGACTGTCCGTAATGCTGCTCTATGTACTTGGGCTTGTAGGTTACCATGCCGATGAGAGAGTTCAGCTGAATGATGGTCACACACAGGTAGATTAAGTACACTGGGTTCCCCAGGAGGGTTTTCAACGTTGGTATGAAATCTACATTAAAAACAATCAACAGAACATCATCACTTGTCAACGACATCATCAATTGTTAAGGTCATTTTTGTCTACCTTTTTCCATACTATGGTAATTTCATCCAAAGCAACCTGAATTTGATATACCATTGTACCTGACCAGACTTTAAAAAAGCCTTTTTAAACTCCAATCATTATCTAAACCGGAAAATGTTCCAACTTCATCCCCATTCAACAAAATACCTTTGGCCATCTCCAGAAAGCTGGCTGGCTCGTCGGCTTGGTACTTATGCTCCAGGAGAGGGGAGTCTTTGATGAAGCTAGTCTGCTCCGGGGTGCACTGGGCTGGGCCTCGGTCTGACGGGATGGGCAGGGAACGGGGCAGGAACCAGAAGGGGATGGCTGAAAGCAGGGTGATCACCCCAGCTACAAGGTAACCTAACCACCAGGCCCCCACCCAGCGAGCATCACCAGGGCTTATGGTGATGCTCTCTATACAGGGAGGGGAGACACAGAACTTGATTTAATTGGATTGATTAGGATCCCCATTATCCGACACCAATGGGGACAGCTAGTCTTACTCGGGTCCGACATATAACGAAAAAGACACTACAGACAAAAGACTTTACAATTTACACACATTTAAAAACATGAACATGTAGTGTGTGTGTGCATCTATCAGTTACACATACATGTCAGTACATATATGTAGCAAGAGAAGGCCATGGTGATAGTCTCTATAGAGGGAGGACAAGCACAGAAAGAGAGCTGTGACTGTTGGGGACAAAATACATTATGAGTAAACTAGCAACGTTCCTAGCGACAAGACTTACTGGAGAGAGAAAACAAGCACAGCACAGCTGCTTTTTGTGCATATCTTAATAACCATCTCTCCTGCTTTATATTGGTTACTCAAATGTAGTAGCTGACGTCACTGAGCAGTGTTCTGGAGCACACTAGTTCAATTAGTCTGATAACCTAGAATCTAGAAGCATGATCATACATAACAAACACTTATTGAACACAGTCAGCGAGTGCACTCTAGGAACGACAATGAACTTAACTCAGAGCGCTGTTTGTTTGTCTAATAGTAACAGAACAGAGGTGAATGCCCTGTCTCTGTCTAAACTGGAGAACTCACTATTACAGTCCAATAGTGTGTAGGCGGCCTAGACAGAATACTCGGTGTTTCGCTAGATACCGGTTACTCACCCATGTTGACAAATCCAATGTCCACATATATTTTGGCACACAGGGATCCCAGTAAATAGCCAAACACAGGACCAATGACAGCTATGGTCTGAACGCAGCCTGAAATATGAAAGACACACACACACACACACACACACAGCAATTGATTTCTAGGGAGTTTTTCCTAGCCACCGTGCTTCTACACCTGCATTGCTTGCTGTTTGGGGTTTTAGGCTGGGTTTCTGTACAGCACTTTGAGATATCAGCTGATGTACGAAGGGCTATATAAATAAATTTGATTTGATTTATTATACTAACCAGAGACAGTTCCATTAGGCAATAAACAATAAGATGGGTGTGTGTGATTTTTAAAAGGTCAAAGAGATGCCTCTGCTTATCTGGAGCATTTGTCCATTCATGTTATCACAAAGAGCTAGATTAGTGTTAACCAGCGACAGCAGACACCTGTATGGCAGATGTTTTGGTAGTGAGCAGCCCCACTTGAGTTAGAAGTTCAGAACGAGAAAGTGTAGGCCATATAGAAATAATTACACTCAAATTGAAAAATCATGAAATCTAAATAATGACCATTTTTTATTATCCTAATCGAGATGAGGATTACATTTCACATTCCAGTGTTCAAACTTGTAAAAAAAGGCTGCATGAGATTTCTGTTAATGTAACTGGCAATGTCTGCTTTGCATGTAAAGCTGGGAGCCACTTGTGGCTCTAACGCAGTTCCACCTCCCACACTGTCTAAACATCAGCTATGCGGATGTTGGCTAAAGCGGATCTGATTGAATCGGATCCTTAGTGTATGAATCAGATTGAAAGGCAGTTTATTCAGACTGTCAGATCTACTTAGCATATTGTACTTCAAATCATGCACAGTGACATTCTCTAAAATGTGTTTGTTTTTCCAATTGGTCTATTACCAATGTAAAATGCAGCATTTTCCTCCCTGGCGAAATCATCTATATACGAGATCCCAAGGGGCTGCACTGGAGTCTCCCCGATCCCTCGTAAGACATTCCCCAGGAACACATAGATCCACATGGAGAGGTTGGATTCTCCTTCACAACCTACTGGGAAGGGGGAGAGAGAGAATAGTTACAGCACTGTTTGTGTGTGTGTGTGTGCGCGCATATCCGTGTGTATCCATGAGTACATGTTTGTGTGCGTACAGTTGTGTGTGCGTGGGTTTGTGTTTGCGTGGTGGCATGCATGTACATGAGCATGTGTGCGTGTGTTTAGGTGACACACCTGTCCCTGTGCTTGGTGTCTTAGAAAGCGGGTCACCCGAAGCTAGCGCGGCGGGTGACAACAGACGCGCTGGACATGGAGAGAGGTTATTGGTTGAATTCACTGACGATCGGATTGATGTTTCGAACTTATAGCTGCGTACAAAACACCAATGCGACTGTTTAGCGAAGGGAGGGGAGAAAGCACCACATTATACAGTTAGAGAGGACAGAGACAAAGCAGAACAGGAGTGCAATGAAACATTTAGGAATCAACATTTTATACATTGAAGTACATCATGTTATACGCGCTACTTAACGATAGGAAGAAGCTTTCCTGGCTTCCGCTGTAAAATACAAAACAATTGGCGACTGAATGTGTTTTTTGGAAAAACATCCCACAGCTGTAAAAATGCATATAGTAAAACTTCTCTTGTCATTCAGTAAAAAGAGACTCCATACATCGCAGCATATATTCTTTAAGATTCACTATGTTCCCATCTTGTGGGAGGGATTAAACATTCTGACTGGTCAAACTTTCATGACCAAGCCAAGCTAATGAGAACACATGATAACACACACACAACCATGCGTCATCCCACAAACGACGGTATGCAACATAGAAAATATGTACAAAATACGGTATATTAGCATATCACTACAGAGTCACAGTGATGTCTGTCCTTTCCCAGACTTTATCCAAACACACGGAAACACAGAGCATTCGGAAAGTATTCAGACCCCTTGACCTTTTCCACATTACGTCACAGCCTTATTCCAAATGGATTAAATACATTTTTCCCCCCATCAATCTACACACAATACCCCATAATGACAAAGCAAAAACAGGTTTGTAGAAATCTTTGCAAATGTATGTAAAAAAAAAAAAATAATAACATTCACATAGTATTCAGACCATTTGCTTTGAGATTTGAAATTGAACTCAGGTGAATCCTGTTTCCATTGATCATCCTTGATATGTTTCTACAACTTGATTGGAGTACACCTGTGGTAAATTCAATTGATTGGACGTGATTTGGAAAGGCACACACCTGTCTATATACAGTGGCTTGCCAAAATGTTCACCCTCTAAGCATTTTTCCTATTTTGTTGCCTGGAATTCAAATGTATTTTTTTTGGGGGGGGGGGGGGGGTTGTATCATTTGATTTACACAACATGCCTCCCACTTTGTAGAAGCAAAATATTTTTTATTGTGAAACAAACAAATAAGACAAATAAACTGAAAACTTAAGCGTGCATAACTATTCACCCCCCCCCCCCCCCAAAGTCAATACTTTGTAGATCCACCTTTTGCAGCAATTACAGCTGCTAGTCTCTTGGGGGTATGTCCCTATAAGCTTGGCACATCTAGCCACTGGAATTTTGCCCATTCTTCAAGGCAAAACTGCTCCAACTGCTTCAAGCTGGATGTGTTCAGCTGGTGTATAGCAATCTTTAAGTCATACCACAGACTCTCGATTGCATTGAGGTCTGGGCTTTGACTAGGCCATTCCAAGACATTTAAATATTTGCCCTTAAACCACTTGAGTGTTGCTTTAGCAGTATGCTTAGGGTTATTCCTAAAACCTTGTCTCTGGAAGAATGAAACAGGTTTCCCCTCAAGATTTTCCCAGTATTTAGCGCCATCCAAAATTCCTTCATTTCTGACCAGTTTCCCAGTCCCTGACAATGAAAAACATCCCCACAGCATGATGCTGCCACCACCATGATAATGTTCTCGGGGTGATGAGAGGTGTTGGGTTTGCGCCAGACATAACGTTTTCCTTGATGGCCAAAAAGCTCAATTTTAGTTTCATCTGACCAGAGTACCTTCTTCCATATGTTTGGGGAGTCTCCCACATGTCTTTTGGCGAAAACACCAAACATGTTTGCTTATTTTTTTTTTAAAGCAATGGCTTTTTTCTGGCCACTCTTCCATGTAGCCCAGCTCTGTGGAGTGTACGGCTTAAAGTGGTCCTATGGACAGATACTCCAATCTCCGTTGTGGAGCTTTGCAGCTCCTTCAGGGTTATCTTTGGTCTCTTTGTTGCCTCTCTGATTAATGCCCTCCTTGCCTGGTTCGAGAGTTTTGGTGGGAGTCCCTCTCTTGGCAGGTTTGTTGTGGTGCCATATTCTTTCCATTTTTTAATAATGGATTTAAAAATGGTGCTCTGTGGGATGTTCAAAGTTTCAGATATTTTTTTATAACATAACCCTGATCTGTACTTCTCCACAAGTTCGTCCCTGACTTGTTTGGAGAGCTCCTTGGTCGTCACATTTCCCCTTGCTTGGTGGAGCCCCTTGCTTAGTGGTGTTGCAGACTCTGGGGCCTTTCAGAACAGGTTTATATATACTGAGATCATGTGACACTTAAATAAAGTCCACCTGTGTCCAATATAACAAATGATGTGACTTCTGAAGGTAATTGGTTGCACCAGATCTTATTTAGGGGCTTCATAGCAAAGGGGGTGAATACACATGCAAGCAACACTTTTCCATTTTTAAATGTTATATTTTTTTTTTTCACTTCACCAATTTGGACTATTTTGTGTATGTCCATTACATGAAATCCAAATTATAATCAATTTAAATTACAGGTTGTAATGCAACCAAATAGTAAAAACGCTAAGGGGGATGAATACTTTTGCACTGTAAGGTCCCACAGTTGACAGTGCAAGTCAGAGCAAAAAACAAGCCATGAGGTCAAAGGAATTGTCCGTAGAGCTCAGAGACAGGATTGTGTCGCGGCACAGATCTGGGGAAGGGTACCAAAACATTTCTGCAGCATTGAAGGTCACCAAGAATACAGTGGCCTCCATCGTTCTTAAATAGAAGTTTCGAACAACCAAGACTCTTCCAAGAGCTGGCCGCCCGGCCAAACTGAGCAATCAGGGGAGAAAGGCCTTGGTCAGGGAGGTGACCAAGAACCGATGGTCATTCTGTTAGAGCACCAGAGTTCCTCTGTGGAGATGGGAGAACCTTCCAGAAGGACAACTATCTCTGCTGCACTCCACCAAATCAGGCCTTTATGGTAGAGTGGCCAGTCAGAAGCCACTCCTCAGTAAAAGTTACATGACTGCCCGCTTGGAGTTTACCAAAAGGAAATGAAAGACTCTCAGACCATGAGAAACAAGATTCTCTAGTCTGATGAAACCATGATTGAACTCTTTGGCCTGAATGCCAAGTGTCACGTCTGGAGGAAACGTGGCACCATCCCTACGGTGAAGCATGGTGTTGGCAACATCATGCTGTGGAATGTTTTTCAGCAGCAGGGCCTGGGGAGACTAGTCAGGATCGAGGGAAAGATGAACAGACAAAGTACAGATAGATCCTCGATGAAAACCTGCTCCAGAGCGCTCAGGACCTCAGACTGGGGCGAAGGTTCACCTTCCAACAGGACAACGACCCTAAGCCCACACCCAAGACAACGCAACCCGTGAGTGGACCAGACAGAGCTCGGACTTGAACCCAATAAAACATATCTGGAGAAACCTGAAATAGCTGTGCAGCAACGCTCCCCATCCAACTTGACATAGCTTGAGAGGATCTGCAGAGGAGAATGGGAGAAACTCCCCAAATACAGGTGTGGCAAGCTTTTAGCGTCATACCCAAAAAGACTTGAGGCTTTAATCTCTTCCAAAGGTGCTTCAACAAAGTACTGAGTAAAGGGTCTGAATACTATGTAAATGTGATATTTCCGTTTTTCATTTTTATTATACATTTGCAAAAATTCCTAAAAACTTGTTTTTGCTTTGTCATTATGGGATATTGTGTGTAGATTGATGAGGAACCGAGATTTAATACATTTGAGAATAAAGCTGTAAAAAAATGTGAAAAAAAAAAAAAAAAAGTCTGAATACTTTCTGAATGCACTTTAGACTGACATTTCCCTTAAACACAGGATAACTGGAAACGTGATTCATTCTAGAGTACACACACATGCACACACTTATACACATATTCAGATAAGCTTTAGTTTACTGTACCACAAGTGCATTCAGAAAAGCATTTCACTAGACCCACAATAACATCTGCTAAATATGTGTACGTGATAACATTTTATTTGAAAAGGAAGCTGGAAACGCAAGCATTGTAAGTTAATCCTCCTTCAAAATAAAAGTCAGTAAAACCTCACCGTCCGATGAGGAAGTGTGGCAGAGCGATGATGAATGTTCCCATGGCCATCAGTACACAGCCCATGGCTATGATCTTGGGCCGATGCAGCTTTGCACCAAAGTAACTCACGAATGCTATCACCAACAGGTTACCTGGTAGGGCGACAGACAGACAGACCAGACACAGAATTTGACTGTTCTTAGCTGCCATTTAAATTCTCAAATTGACAAATCTGATGAATCGAGATTAAATTTTGAAATTTCAAAAGTGAAATGCATTTTCAAATAGAGTTATTCTAGTTACAACTCTATTTGGATTCCGTTCCTGAATGGATTCTTGAATTGTCGAGTTGACATGGAACTGACTCCAGCTCTGACACAATGGTCTGCTTCGATTTATTCACAATCACAATGCCTAATTCCTCTAATTGATGTACAGTTGAAGTCGGAAGTTTACATACACTTAGGTTGGAGTCATTAAAACTCGTTTTTCAACCACTCCACAAATTTCTTGTTAACAAACTATAGTTTTGGCAAGTCAGTTAGGACATAATTTTTCCAACAATTGTATACAGACAGATTATTTCACTTATAATTCACTGTATCACAATTCCAGTGGGTCAGAAGTTTACATACACTAAGTTGACTGTCTTTAAACAGCTTGGAAAATTCCAGAAAATTATGTAATGGCTTTAGAAGCTTCTGATAGGCTAATTGACATAATTTGAGTCAATTAGAGGTGTACCTGTGGATGTATTTCAAGGCCCACCTTCAAACTCAGTGCCTCTTTGCTTGACATCATGGGAAAATCAAAAGAAAAACAAATTATACCTCAGGAAAACAAATTATAGACCGCCACAAGTATGGTTCATCCTTGGGAGCAATTTCCAAATGCCTGAAGGTACCACGTTCATCTGTACAAACAACAGTACGGAAGTATAAACACCATGGGACCACGCAGCCGTCATACCGCTCAGGAAGGAGACGTGTTCTGTCTCCTAGAGATTAACCAACTTTCGTGCGAAAAGTGAAAATCAATCCCAGAACAACTGCAAAGGACCTTGTGAAGATGCTGGAGGAAACAGGTACAAAAGTATCTATATCCACAGTAAAACGAGTCCTATATCGACATAACCTGAAAGGCTGCTCAGCAAGGAAGAAGCCACTGCTCTAAAACCGCCATAAAAAAGACAGACTACGGTTTTCAACTGCACATGGGGACAAAGATCGTACGTTTTGGAGAAATGTCCCCTGGTCTGATGAAACAAAAATAGAACTGTTTGGCAATAATGAGCATCGTTATGTTTGGAGGAAAAAGCAGGAGGCTTGCAAGCAGAACAACACCATCCCAACCGTGAAGCACGGGGTGGCAGCATCATGCACTTCACAAAATAGATGGCTTCATGAGAAAGGAAAATGATGTGGATATATTGAAGCAACATCTCAAGACATCAGTCAGGAAGTTAAAGCTTGGTTGCAAACGGGTCTTCCAAATAGACAATGACCCCAAGCATACTTCCAAAGTTGTGGCAAAATGGCTTAAGGACAAGAAAGTCAAGGTATTGGAGTGGCCATCACAAAGCTCTGACCTCAATCTAAAAAAAAACATTTTGGACAGAACTGAAAAGGCGTGTGCAAGCAAGGAGAACAACAAACCTGACTCAGTTACACCAGCTCTGTCAGGAGGAATGAGCCAAAATTCACCCAACTTATTGTGGGAAGCTTGTGGAAGGCTACCCGAAACGTTTGACCCAAGTTAAACAATTTAAAGGCAATGCTACCAAATACTAATTGAGTGTATGTAAACTTCTCACACACTGGGAATGTGATGAAAGAAATAAAGGCTGAAATAAATCATTCTCTCTACTATTTTTCTGACATTTCACATTCTTAAAATAAAGTGATGATCCTAACTGACCTAAAACAGGGAATTCTTACTAGGATCAAATGTCAGGAATTGTGAAAAACTGAGTTTAAATGTATTTGGCTAAGGTGTATGTAAACTTCCGACTTCAACTGTAGGTGTGTTGCCATGGTGAGTTACAACATAGTGGCACCGTTGGTTTCCTAATTCCCACTACAAAGTGATTCCTCACGAAACGCAGAAAGAAGGACATATTGTTGACATATATTTGAAATTTGTATCTAAAAACATAATTGAGAAATAATGAATCAAACTTGTTATATTTTTAGCCTCCCTTAAGACTCCATAATGTCTCATCTGTAGGTGCTACAAAGCAAAAATTGGTGTCATATGAAGTTTTACCGCTTGCTCTGTAATATGAGTAGTATTTTGATTTCAATAACAACACATTTTTTCAATAATATATTAAAATAGAAAAATATAAACATGTATTTTCCGAATGAACTGCCAATGTATTTGGCAAATGTTTCAATATATTGTTGTAAATAATATATACAGTTCATTCGGAACGTATTCAGACCCCTAGACTTTTTCCACATTTTGTTACGTTACAGCCTTATTCTAATATTGATTAAATGTTTTTTTTTCCTTCATCAAACTACAAACATGTATTAATGCATTAAAAAGCAAATGTATTAAAAATAAAAAACTGAAATATCACATTTACATAAGTATTCAGCGTCAAGTCTTGTTGGGTATGACGCTACAAGCTTAGCACACCTGTATTTGGGGAGTTTCTCCCATTCTTCTCTGCAGATCCTCTCAAGTTCTGTCAGGTTGGATGGTTGAGTGTTGCTACACAGCTATTTTCAGGTCTCTCCAGAGATATTCGATTGGGCTCAAGTCCGGGCTCTGGCTGGGCCACTCAAGGACATTCAAAGACTTGTCTTAAAGCCACTCCTGCATTGTCTTGGCTGTGTGGTTATGGTTGTTGTCCTGTTGGAATGTGAACCTTTGCCCCAGTCTTAGGTCTGGAACCTTTGCCCCTTCCTGCACTATGTAGCAGGTTTTCAACAAGGATCTCTCTGTACTTTGCCTCGATCCTGACTAATCTTCCAGTCCCTGCCGCTGAAAAACATCCCCACAACATGATACTGCCACCACCATGCTTCAGCGTAGGGACGGTGCCAGGTTTCCTCCAGACGTGACGCTTGGCATTCAGGACAAAGAGTTCAAGCATGGTTTCATCAGACCAGAGAATCTTGTCATTAGGTGTCGTTTGTCTACCTCCAAGCGGGCTGTCATGTGTCTTTTACTGAGGAGTGGCTTCTGTCTGGCCACTCTACCATAAAGGCGTGATTGATGGAGTACTGCCGAGATGGTTGTCCTTCTGGAAGCTTCTCCCATCTCCACAGAGGAACTCTAGAGCACTATCAGAGTGACAATTGGGTTCTTGGTCACCTCCCTGACCATGGCCCTTTTCCCGCTATTGCTCAGTTTCACCGGGCGGCCAGCTCTAGGAAGAGTCTTGGTGGTTCCAAACTTCTTCCACTTAAGGGGCGGCAGGTAGCCTAGTGGTTAGAGTGTTGGGCTAGTAACCAAAAGGTTGCTAGATCAAATCCCTGAGCTGACAAGGTAAAAAGCTGTCGCTCTGCCCCTGAACAAGGCAGTTAAACCACTGCTCCTAGGCCGTCAATGTAAATAAGAATTTGTTCTTAACTGACTTGCCTAGTTAAATAATGATGGAGGCCACTGTGTTCTTGGGGACCTTCAATAATGCAGACATTTTGTGGTACCCTTCCCCAGATCTCTGCCTTGACACAAACTTGTCTCTGTGCTCTACAGACAATTCCTTCGACCTCGTGGCTTGTTTTTATTGTTGACATGCACTGTGGGACCTTATATAGAGAGGTGTGTGCCTTTCCAAATCATGTTCAATCAATTGAATTTACCACAAGTAGACTCAAATGAAGTTGAAGAAACCTCTCAAGGATGATCAATGGAAACAGGATGCACATGAGCTCAATTTCGAGTCTCATAGCAAAGGGTCTGAATACTTATGTAAATAAGGTATTTCTGTTTTTTATATTTATAAATTTGCAAACATTTAAAAAAAAACTTTTCACTTTTGATTATGGGGTATTGTGTGTAGATTGCTCAGGATTTTAAAAAACGTAATCCATTTTAGAATAAGGCTGTAACGTAACAACATTTTGGAAAACGTAAAGGTGTCTATTGGTATATCAAAGTTCCAGAGTTGGATCTCTGCTAGTTTTAAAGTTATGGCCCATTTAATACAGAGAAATTGGCATAGTAGGTAACATAACCAATCACAACCCTCCTTTCACTTATATCATTGCACTTCCTGCAAATCACCAGAAGGTGACCATTTGGAATCCATTTTCACATTCCCTCCGTTGGTAATGCTTACAAATTGGATCATAAGAAAAGAAGAACCCTCCAAATCGAATGACCGAATTGAATTACTGTGCCGTGGCCTGGATAGAGAGAGAGGAGAGCGGGGGGTTGGGGTAGAGTGAGAGAGAGAGAGTGAGAGAGAGAGGTAGGGGTGTGTGTGAGAGAGAGAGAGAGAGAGAGAGAAAAAGAGGGGGGGAAGTTGATAGAGGAGAGAGAGGGAAAGTTAGGGAAAGAAAGAGCGAGAGAGTTATAAACTTAGAGAGAGAGAAAATTGGGTAGTGGAGGAGAGCAGTGGGCAATAAAGACTTTAATGAGGTAAAACAAAAGCAGCCATTTCATGATTGAACCAATTGTTGTTTTTCAAGGATGGAGGGATGACGTCCATTCCTTAAGAACCTCCATCAGCTCTCATTATTAAGAGGAGTGAGTAGGCTATTCTCCCAGTGTGCTGGGTTTGGAAAGTCCCACTTCAGAAACCTGTTGTAGAATGTCTAAACTTCTGAACTCCTGAAATAACTGTTCTCTGACTAAGGCCAACCTAGCACTTGGAAATACCAGATAGTTAATCATTTTCGCCTAAAATGACATACCCAAATCTAACTGTCTGTAGCTCAGGACCTGAAGCAGGAACTCTGGAACTTTGATATACCCATAGACACCTTTACGTTTTCCAAATATGCATATTCTTGATACCATTTGAAAGCAAACACTTTAAAGTTTGTGGAAATGTTAAATTAATGTAGGAAAATGTAACACATTAGATCTGGTAAAAGATAATACAAAGAAAAAAACATGCGTTTCTTTTCTTTTTTTGGTACCATCATCTTTGAAACGCAAGAGAAAGGCCAATATATGACTTAGGAATCTAGGTGCAATTCAGATTTTGGCCATTAGATAGCAGCAGTGTATGTGCAAAATTTTAGACTGATCCAATGAACCTTTGCATTTCTGTTAGAAATGTTGTATCAAGACTGCACAAATGTGCCTGATTTCCTTGTTATTTACAACCTCATGCTAATCGCATTAGCCTACATTAGCTCAAATGTCCCGCGGGAGACCAACCAATCCTGTAGAGGCTATTAAAGAGTCATTGTCATTAGTTCAAAATATTGCTTACGGAAAATAACTTTTTTTTTTGTGCTGAGAGCTATTATGCTGAAAAAAACTGAACTCACTGCTCTCTGATTGTGAGTGTGTTGTATTTTCCTTCATTTAGAATACTGTGTGGACTAGAATAACTGCTTTGTTTGTTACTAAGGGTTTACCAAAAGGGATACGTCTCTATGATTTGAGCACTTCAAGAGGCACAGAGTACATCCTGCTATTAGAGAGTTGTTAAATACCGAAAGGCCTTCGAGGCTAGTCTATGGAGCTCTCCTGAGTTGCTTCAGCACTTTTATCTCTCCCTGTGGTTGGGGGCATTGGAGCCATGACAAGAGGCACACATCGCATCCTGGTTTCCGTCTACTCTATACAGAAAGGCCCTTGAGGTGAGCTGAAGGGTTGGACTAAAAATATTTATTTTTAACTTAGCAAAAAAAGAAATATCCCTTTTTCAGGACCCTGTCTTACAAAGATAATTTGTAAAAATCCAAATAACTTCACAGATCTTCATTGTAAAGGGTTTAAACACTGCTTCCCATGCTTGTTCAATGAACCATAAACAATTAATGAACATGCACCTGTGGAACGGTTGTTAAGACACTAACAGTTTACAGACGGTAGGCAATTAAGGTCACAGTTATGAAAACTTAGGACACTAAAGAGGCCTTTCAACTGAACCTGAAAAACACCAAAAGAAAGAAGATGCCCAGGGTCCCTGCTCATCTGCGTGAATAATATAATTTATATGTTTAAAGATAATGAGTAAATAATTCTACCCTGAAAATAGGGATTATAGTTTATGTACACACACACACACACACACACGTTTGGAATTTTTATTTGAATTAAACACGTGAATTCTTTTGATAAAGGAATGTTCTGGGAACCTGGGATACAACATGTAGAAAATGTTTGACAGTTTTTCTTTAATTTGTCTAATAGAGTAAGAAACACTTCTTTGAAAGGCTGGTATGACTTTTGACCTCTTTCATGGCTTTCCTGTGTGGTCTGATCAGCCTCACGGGAAGGCCATTTGGATAATGAATTTAAGATCATTTGTAATACTGATTTTAAGGTAATTTGTGTCATTGGTAATTATGATGGAGTTTATAGTTCTTTGACATATTTGTAATTTGAACCAATGAGAAGAAAGAAAAGGGCATAGCCTTTGACTGAGGGTAAGCTTCCTTATGTCTATTTTCCTATGACCATAAGAGTACAATATTTTTTCTTCGTGGAGTTTTTCATAGTAGTGATTTTGATCTGATTATGTCATTTGAAATGTTATTTCATCTTTTGACCTGTCGTAGTATTTTTATACATTACCTAGCTAAGTTTTACTCTCCCTTGGGTAATCAGCTGTTGTTGTATGCAGTGTAAGAAATTTAACACAACAAGGCTGTGAAATTGATATAATAGTATTATTATATTTTGTTGTTGAACAAGGTTATAAAATTAGCAAGAATAAGTTTAATAATGGTAGACTTATGTTAAGTATTTAGGACATATTCTGTCACGACTTCCACTGAAGGTGGCTCCTCTCCCTGGTCAGGCGGTGCTCGGTGGTCGTCGTCGCCGGCCTACTAGCTGCCACCGATCCATTTTTCCTTTTCGTTTGTGTCTGTCTGTTTTTGGTTACACCTGTATCCTATTAGTTAATTCCGGTGGGTTTATTAACCTCCGCTGCCTTCTAGTCTTTGTGCGGGATTATTTGCTGTGTTTGCTCCGTTAGGGGTGCGTGTTTGTGCCACAGGGTTTTTTTTCTCACAGTCGTTGTACCGCTGGTACTGTATTAGGAGTAGAGGTTTCTCCTCTGTGTGTTTCGTGATTTTCCCTATGTGTGGCGACTTCGTTGGGGTGTGTTTCCCCACCTGTTGTTGTTGGATTGGGACTTTATAATAAAGACTGTGCCACTGGAAATTCCTTTCTCTCCTGCTCCTGACGCCTGCACCTACCTCTTCTTAGGAGGCACCTAACATATTCTGAGCCAACAGGACAGGGATATATGACATCTGTGGTGATTCAGGAGCATTGAGGGTATCGAGATAAACTTGATCAACCTGGTAATAATCTTAGAGATTACTACCATTGACATGTTGAATTTTCTAAATATCCATGAGTGCAGACAGGGAGAAAATATTTGGAAACAACCCATATTTGATACTGACTGTTATAAGAAAGAGCAACAGACAGATAGTAGAAAAGGCAGATGGAGAAGGGCTCCCCCGCCCTTTGCTGAGCCCTAAAGTGACCTTGATGGTTTGGGAGTATTAGGAGGAGGAGGAGGAGGAGGAGGGGGGGAAGGAAGTGAGCAAGATAGAGAGAGAGCAGAAGGAATTTGAGGAGAATGAGAGGGAGAGACTGGGAGTGAGGAGCAGGAGACCTGGAGTGTTACGAAGGTTAGAATCTCATAATAATCCAGGATTGAGAGAAGATAGAAGTGACACGGAATAGTTAGATGACGATGAGAAGATACCCCAATTCCCACTCATAACCTTACCCAACCCCAGAGCTGGGGACGGAACATAACCAGACACGATAGAAGTCTATAGTGCATGGACACAGAGGAATGTAGCAAGGGCATTAGAAGGACTCGCACATCCTAAGACAGGAATAGAGGGATTCAGAAGAGATTTGGTACAAGGATAAGTTGCCCATACTACCTAAGTCATTGTTTAGATACAGTGAGGCAAAAAAGTATTTAGTCAGCCACCAATTGTGCACGTTCTCCCACTTAAAAAGATGAGAGAGGCCTGTAATTTTCATCATAGGTACACTTCAACTATGACAGACAAAATGAGAGAAAAAAAATCCAGAAAATCACATTGTAGGATTTTTAATGAATTTATTTGCAAATTATGGTGGAAAATAAGTATAAAGGTTAATCTGGGTAAAAAGGAAGTGAGAGTAGAGCAAGGAAAGGATGTCTCAGGTGAGTTCTATGTAGACCAAATGGGTTCTCTGACCCCTTGGCAGTCTATAACTATGGGCCTTTATGGAAGATATCTGTGCAGGTCCCCGTGTAATTCATGGAATCAGGTCATAGCTCATACATAGAGAGAAGGCTATGTAAATTCACACACCCAATATGGAAACAGATTGAGTATAGTAAAGGTGAGGGTTTTTGACTGTGTACCGGAGCAAGGGAAGTATTGCATAAAGGTACAAATTACCATTAGAAATATAAAGAAAGAGGATCTCGGGTTATGGTATGTTAGTTTTGACCAGGTTTCGGTCGACACTACGAGACCATTCCGGGTAGCAGAGGTTAGAGCCGGTGATAGTTCTACGGCCAGTCAGAGTCCAAGCAGTTCCCCATACAAAACGGATGTAGTCATCCAGAGCCAAGGACCGGTGCGGATAGTTCAGACGAAAGATCTTAAGGAATTGATTGAGGTGGAGACTGGGTTTGGGGATTCCAACCTATGGTTGGAATGGATTCAGTATACAGCTAGATCAGTAGCTAAAGAATAATGTTATGCCTGCGCCACAGCCAAACCTCAGTTGACAACCATCCCCTTTCCACTCAATGGAATTAATTCAGCCAGGGGAATGGCCTGTATGTTAAAGCTGTTCATGAAGGCAGGGAAGCCAGACAATGACAATTGCACTGATCTGCATTATCTGAATCCCCATGTGCACATTACATCCAGACTTCCCCCTTTCACAGTTGCAGGAGGAAACCATTATTGTATGGCTCGATACAACACACACGGACGGAACGTATTGGAAGTAAGAACATGCAATAGAATAGAGAATGTTACAACCTACGAGACAATGAGGGACCTGACTGGTAGGTTGAGTTCCGAGGACTTTAGTAAGATAAAAAGGCCTAGAGCGGATGTCTGATGGTTGTGTGGAGGTATGAAGCTGTGGCCTAACCTGCCTACAAATCGGACCGGTATTTGTGCATTAGTACAGTTAGGCATGCCCTTCACCCTTATCAGACAAAGACCTAGTGCCAAGAGAGATAAGGAGTGCTCCGTCAGGGTCCTTTGACAATAGAGTTTACATTGATAGCATTGGGGTTCCAAGGGGGTGCCTGATGAGTTCAAAGCTAAAAAATCAGATATTGGCTGGATTGGAATCAAGCATCTTCTGGTGGTCAACTCTCAATAAAAATGTAGATTGGATAAATTATATCTACTATAACCAACAGTGTTTCATCAACTATACTAGAGATGCGATAAAAGGGTTAGCAGATGTTGGGGAATAATCAGGATTGGTTGATAACATAGGTAAGATGTTTTATATTCATCATATGTTTGTAAGTTACTTCTCATCAGAATGTTATTTTTGTATAATACTATGGCGGGGTTGCAGTATCTGTTCTATGTCAAGACTAAGTTGCTTGGGCCGGAGAGAGGGGAGAGGTCAAGCGTGTATCTCTTGGCTCCACAATGTCTGTGTGCCAGTCAGTGTGTCTCTGTGATCTTGTCAAGATAGGATGGATTTGATATATGCCTGTTTATGGTTCTGAGTTTGAGAAAATAACATAGTTTAGGAGACAAAGCTGAACGATAAATTATGCCTATGCTGTCTGGCTATGTGTGTCTTTTGCTATTAAAGGATCTCAGCTGCAATGTGTAAGGGACTCTCAGAGAATTCATTGATAGACACTGAATTGATCTGAGAGTCACAGGGTTGTGATAGATCTCATATATTTAAAGATGGACTTTGTGATAACTAACTCTGACTTGTGTGTGGTTTGCTCTCATGATTTGGTAAATAGAGGAAATTTCCACGACACAGAACAAACAGCTGCAACTAGTATGATGGTATGGCAGAATAGAATAGCATTGGATATGCTACTGGCTGAGAAGGGAGGGGTGTGTGTGATATTCGGATCAGAATGTTGTACTTTTATCCCCGATAACACAGCTCCAGACGGATCAGTGACCAAGGCCCTAGCTGGTTTAACCACGTTAGCTTACGAATTAGCAGAGAACTCTGGGGTGGATAATTCTCTAACAAATTGGTTTGACAGTATGTTTGGGAAATGGAAAAATGTCATAATCACTGTGTTGTGGGCAACCTTCACCTGTATGACTGTGTTGGAATTATGTGGCTGTTGTTTGATTCCGTATATGCAAGGTCTCATTTCCAAGACTCTGGAGAGGTCAATGATGCAACAAATGGTGAGATACGGACCGATTCCGAGCTTCGACCAGTGGGAGGACGAATACAGATCTCCAGGCCTAGGAGATGGCTCTGTTTCTTTTAACCACGGGCAGCCAATGTTAGATGATACTATCTTCAATGTTTAGACAGACGGTTCCTTTCATGAAGATTATGATGAAAATCCTAACAGGAAGAGTTATAATTGGACATAGGCCTAGAACAGTCATTGATGAGTATTGAATGTAAATACATGTATTGGTTTGGTTTATTCTTGTATAACGTATTTTTCCATATAGTGTTTGATATATCAGTGTGTATTATTTAGTCATTAAGGGTGGATTGATAAAATAATTTATATGTCTAAGATAATGATTAAATAATTCTACCCTGAAACCTAACTATTAGGGATTATAGTTTATGTAGCATGTATAAGGAATAATTAAAGTATTACATGTAAGTCCAACTAGGCTCAGTAGAGACCTGTAAGGGAGAGAAATACATGTGCCTAAGAAAATACAGAGAACAATTAAACTGTGTTTGACCCAACCTGGCTAGAACTCTGAGAAACTTATGATAGGACAGGGAGTACTTCTCAAGGTTTCCATAATCTCGGGGGAATGGAACTGTCAGCTGGGTAGTGATACACAGTGGTGAGAACTATGGAGAAGGATACAACTCACCTACTGTTTGTGTGTATGTATGTGCGTAGGATACCTACTGTTTGTATGGAAGTATGTGCGTAAGTAAGGAGCAAGGTATAAAATGGAAGTCTTTGTATAATGGACTTCAGAGTACTCTCATGAAAAAACATTTGACTATTGTAAGCTGGGACTCTTGTCTGTTTCATTCAACCAGAATCTTACAAACTCTGGGTTGCAGACTGAGTAGATTACTTGAAGTTTATGAACATTGATAACGAAATTATCATAACAACATCACACCTGTGGGACTGGTACAGGATGGCAACAAAAACTGCCCGAGTTTCACCAGGAACGCACAATCACTCCATCAGTGCTCAGACTGTCCGCAACAGGCTGAGAGAGGCTGGACTGAGGGCTTGTAGGCCTGTTGTAAGCATCACCGGAGTCCCTGGACCAGACAGGACTTACAAAAAGTGGTCTTCACTGACGAGTCACGGTTTTGTCTCACCAGGGATGATGGTTGGATTCGCGTTTATCATCGAAGGAATGAGCATTACACCAAGGCCTGCACTCTGGAGCGTGATCCATTTGGAGGGGAGTGTCCGTCATGGTCTGGGGCGGTGTGTCACAGCATCATCGGACTGAGCTTGTTGTCTTGCAGGCAATCTCAACGCTGTGCGTCACAGCGAAGACATCCTCCTCCCTCATGTGGTACCCTTCCTGCAGGCTCATCCTGACATGACCCTCCAGCATGACAATGCCACCAGCAATACTGCTTGTTCAGTGCCTGATTTCCTGCAAGTCAAGAATGTCAGTGTTCTGTCATGGCCAGCAAAAGAGCCCGGATCTCAATCTCATTGAGCATGTCTGGGACCTGTTGGATCGGAGGGTGAGGGCTAGGGCCATTCCCCCCAGAAATGTCCGGGAACTTGCAAGAACTGGCAAATCTGGTGCAGTCCATGAGGAGGAGATGCACTGCAGTACTTAATGCACGTGGTGACCACACCAGATACGACTGTTACTTTTGATTTTGACCCCCCATTTGTTCAGGGACACATTATTCCATTTCTGTTAGTCACGTCTCTGTGGAACTTGTTCAGTTTATATCTCAGTTGTTGAATCTTGTTATGTTCAAACAAATATTTACATATGTTAAGTTTGCTGAAAATAAACGCAGTTGACAGTGAGAGGACGTTTCTTTTTTTGTTGAGTTCAGGTTCAGAACTTTTGTGAAACAGCACAGTTGGAGAATATATGGCAAATAGAAATCCATTTCAGATGGTCTTCGGGGATAGATGGGAGGGGTTGGGGGTAGCTGAAGGATGGGACTGAAAACAAACAAAATATAACTAATGTAAAATGTACTGTGTCCGTAAAATGCATATAATATGTATAAGCTGGAAGTAGAAGCCCATGTGTTGTTCTCCATTAGTTTACTCCAATTAGGGGAAGGATGCTAGGGTTAGGAGAAAACCGGTCAAAAGTTTTAGAAGACCTACTCATTCAAGGGTTTTTCTTTATTTGTATTATGTCTAAAATGTAGAATAATAGTGAAGACATACGAGCAACGGACATTCGACTGGTGGAAATTTGTTGTTTGGTCTGATGAGTACAAATTTGAGATTTTTGGCTCCAACCGCCGTGTCTTTGTGAGATGGTGTATTTCCCAACGTAAAAGCATGAAATAGGAGGTGTTATGGTGTTTGCTGGTGACACTGTCTGTGATTTATTTGGAATTCAAGACATACTTAACCAGCATGGCTACCACAGCATTCTGCAGCTGGTTGAGAGAATGCCAAGAGCGTGCAAAGCTGTCATCAAGGTAAAGGGTGGCTATTTGAAGAATCTCAAAAATAAAATATATTTTGATTTGTTTAACACTTTTTTGGTTACTACATGATTCCATATGTGTTATTTTATAGTTTTGATGTCTTCACTATTATTCTACAATGTAGAAAATAGTACAAATAAAGAAAAACCCTTGAATGAGAAGGTTTTCAAAAACATTTGACCAGCAGTGTATATATTTTATATACATATAAGAAATACATGGGGGATTGGAAATTATGCGTGATAATTTGGAAATTATGCAGACAATTACATTGATGGAAGCCACAATCTGTCTGTATTATTAACGCTGATCTAGCCCCCCCCCCCCCCCCCCCCCCCCCCCAAAAGAAAGGCTTAAGGTAGAGAGGTGTTTCTATATACTCCTAAAGCTTGGGCTGAAGGGAGACTCTACGAGGACACTGCAAAATGGCTAATTATAAACTAAAACTGACCCCTTACCTTAACCTTAACCAAACCCATAGAGACGGAATCCACAGTAGGGGGAAACGGCGCAATTCGCTGCTAGAGACATGAGCATTTCACTGCACATGCGATACCATCTGCAAATCTGTGTACGTGACCAATACACTTTGATTTGGATTTGATTTGATGTTTGAACTGGGCCATGACAGTTTCTCAAAGAAGGTGCAATGGTAAGTTTGATCAGATTTCTAAAAGGTGTAGGCAGAATATGTTTCAGTGACTTGCATGCCGCCTATAGCGAGAGCCAAACAAGCGCATTCTGCAAGATTGATTGTCTATTCAAACCATTTAAAAGTAAATGCTTCAGCCAACACCTCCTAATCAAAACACAAATTGTTGTTCAATATTTTGTTTATCAGTGCATCATTGTGTTTATATCTCCTTCCTTGGTATAGGCTCTGAGATTAAATAGGCTATGATGTTGCCCTCTTACCACACAGCAATATGGTAGCCTACCCATCATGTCAAATATTTTAAGTAGGCACGCTTGGCTATTGAATGAGCGTTGGATAAATGGTAGCCTAATATTTGTTCTGTAGCGGGAATAAACCAGTCATGTCAGAAAAGGAGAGACATGTCCTGCAATATGATTATGATTTAGGCCTATATAATAAAATATATTAGGCTACATGCTGCTATGCTATCTTCTTAACAACATCTAATGCATCTGTTTTATCATTAGGCAGACGTTTGAAGTTTTGTATGAATAATTCTCGTGCATCAAACACCATCTCCCCCATAAGAACAATATCTGCTTGCAATACAATCGATCAACCACTAGAAGTTGTGCGTACGAATGGTCTGGGCTGTACACTTTCCCACAAGTTCAAAATTAATAAATACTAACCTTTGTGGGAAATCTGGTGCACACAAGGTTGATCGTTTTTTTGTGCACACACACCTGATAAATGAGACTCCCTAGAAGGCCTTGGTGACCCATTCATTCACATCTCTTCTCTTTCACAACAACATGGATAGAACGGAAGCCCAAAATAGCCCTGGGGATGAGGACGAGGTGAGGACTGGGGGATGGGGACCTGTGACGCAGACACTTACTTACCAATCTCAAAGCTCCCGTCGATGACGCCGGTTAGGTAACTGGGGATGTCAAAGCGCCTCTCCAGCTGGGTTATTGTGCTCTTCATGTAGCTGCCAGACAAGGCCTTGGCAAAGTAGGCAAACGACAGAGCCACAAGGAACATCTGAAGAGCATGAGGGGAAAAAGAAAGGAGAAAGGAAGGAGGCAGAAAGTGAGACATAGAAGAAAGGGGATGGGGAGAAAGAGATATTGATTGTTAATAATTAATACATATCGGGTTGTACTTGTATCCAGATTTTCATCGTCAGAGAGAGGGAGAGTTACCCCTGTGTTGCTCTAATGTACACCACAGCTCTACTTTTCATAGGCTCATTAGCCTATTTTAGCTCCTGCTAATCACATTTCCTGTTTAATATTCAACTAGGCCTACATCATAGAAGCACAGAGGAGAGGAGGATAGAAGAGGGAAAGGAAAAGGGGGGATGGAGGATGAGAGGGAAGGCAGAGTGTATCTGTAACTACAGGGTATTGAGGAAGACCCGGACAAAGAGAGGATTAAGAGTCTCCATCAGACTTAAGATGGCTCCTTATGTGAGAGACCGATGACTCAACCCTAGCAACTGATGAAGAAAGGATTGGTTTTGACTAGGAGAGGGAACTTATTCATTATGGATTGGCCTTCAATCTTAGAAAAAAAGGTGCTATCTAGAACCTAAAAGGGATCTTCGGATGTCCCCATAGGATATATTTTAAAAGAACCCTTGTTGGCTCCAGGTAGAACCCTTTTGGTTCCAAGTAGAACCCAAAATGATTCTACCTGGAACCCAAAAGGCTTTTACCTGGAACCAAAAAGTGTTATCCTATGGGGACAGCTGAAGAACCCAGTGTGTGTCCCAGTCTGTTTCTGATGTCCTTATGGAACTGTCGTGCCAAACATGTTTGGAAATTAGTGACAAGGTGTTGGCAAGTTAGCACAAACAGATCGGGGACTAGGCTAGGAAAGATGAGCTCCAGCATCCATTGCATCAGTCTTCCCGCTCTGGGCCAGTCACGACTAGCAACACCTCCCATCTCTCACAATGAGTAATGTTTGTCTTCTCACAGCGGCACGTCCACATTCCCATGGGCTTTTCCACATCAAAGACTAGCCCGGGAAACTACACTGAACAAAAATATAAACGCAACATGTAAAGTGTTGATCCATTGTTTTATGAGCTGAAATAAAAGATCCCTGAAATTTTCCATATGCATAAAAAGCTTATTTCTCTCAAATTTTGTACACAAATTTGTTCATATCCTTGTCAGTGAATATTTCTCATTTGCCAAGATAATGTATCCACCTGACAGGTATGGCATATCAAGAAGCTGATTAAACATCAGGATCATTACACAGGTGCACCTTGCGCTGGGGACCATAAAAGGCCACTCTAAAATGTGCAGTTTTGTCACACAACACAATGCCAGAGATATCTCAAGTTTTGAGGGAGCGTGCAATCGGCATGCTGACTGCAGGAATGCCCACCAGAGCAGAGCTCTGTTGCCAGAGAATTTAATGTTAATTTCTCTATCCTAAGCTGCCTCCAAAGTTGTTTTAGAGCATTTGGCAGTACATCCAACAGGCATCACAACCGCAGACTATTTGTATGGTGTTATGTGGGGGAGAGGTTTTGGTGGCGGTGTAGGTATGGTATGGGCAGGAATCGGTTACGGACAACGAAAAAAAATTGCATTTAATCCGTGGCAATTTTAGTGCACAAAAATACAGGTACGAGATCCTGAGGCCCATTATTAGGCCTGTATTCGGTATTCACATTTGTGTGAAATCCATAGATTAGGATCTAATGAATTGATTTAAATTGATTTAAATCCTCATATGAACTGTAACTCAGTAAAATCTTTTAAATTGTTGCACGTTTATATTTTTGTTCAGTATATTTTCTGAAAGGCACCAGAACACTCTTCTAGTACACATTAAAATGAGCATGTCTTTGGCATTGTAATAACTGAAAACCCAAACATTATACAGACGTTCCTGTGGCACTGTGAAAGAAAGAAAGAAAGAAAGGCGGGGTCCGAATACTCGTACTCAAAATAGAAGGCATTTTGAGTACATGTGATATGTACACTTTTTTCATAGAATTGCAAGAAAATGAGCTTTAAAACGGCAAAATGTCTGCATCCCATGAAAGAAATTGTAGAATTGCAGGAAATACGTTTTAAACCTGCAAAATGTTCTCTCCGCCAACAAGAGGGGTGTGAACGGTTTGTGTCATGATCAGTGCTTCTGCCAATTGAAATAGGAGTGGCACACACATGCGGGATGTTCCCCAATGCTGGAAGGGGGTCTGAGTGAAAAACTTTGGGAACCACTGCATTAAATGACGTATTCTTAGTATGGGTGTGTCTAGTACGTTGATATTTGTTGCTTACTGTATACAGTTTTACTAAACAGTACGTTCTAAATAGTATGATTAGTACACCGTATGTAGTTTTAGTAAGTGGTAAGAAAGACAGATTTTGAACACGACCAGAGAGTGAGAGTGAGAGAGAGAGAGAGAGAACGAGAGAGAGAGAACGAGAGAGAGAGAGATAAAGCAAGAAAGAGAGAGATGAAGCAAGAAAGAGAGAGAGAGAGACAGAGAGTGAGAGTTGAAGAGGAGACCATTTGTGGATTAAATGGCTGGTTAAACGAGTGTTTTAATGGAGTCCCTCAGCAGTGATGTCCTCTGCATGCAGGCTACAGCACACACCATCAATCCATCCAGCCAGTCAAAACTATAAAACAAACAAAGCATAGCAATCCGTTATGGTACTATTATTGTTCATTTGAGGCATTAAGAAATTAACTCATGAATGATAACACCCCAGAGAGTTTACGTTAGTATGTATGATCTACACTGGCAGCCAGACAAAAATCACTAGAAAGCACAAGCCCAATTACAGAGATAAACATCAATTCAGGCTTGCAACCACAACTGGAAGACAAGTGATAATTCAGGGTCTAATTCATGGTCGGATGGGACATTATCTCTCCCAAGTGCATTGTAATTCAAATTGGTCAGAGGGTTCCTAATGAACCTTCAAGGCTGTTCGCTTGCAATAGCGTATGCTTCATTAACAACCTCCCCCTCTTTCTAACCATACTACATTCTATTTAAAACATACTGTTTAGTACAAACGTATGCAGTAAACAACAAATATCAACATACTTCTCATCCATACTGAGAAGGCGCCATCAAATGTGAAATCACGCTTGTTCCTCGCCTGTCGTACATTATTGTGGAGCACATCCCCTATTCTGATTATCAGCTGTTGTCGAACACATGTGGGTGTGAAAAGACGATTATCTTCCTCAATAGTGTGCAACGCATTCTACTCTATGAAATAAGTATGCCCTCCTGGCATTTAAAGTATACTCGATTTGCTAAATGTCACAAACGCAAAAAAAATAATTATTATGCATACTCAAACGGCCTACTATTTAGGAAGCAAGTACGAGTATCTGGACATGGCCAATATCTCCCTCTATCTGGGTCTCCCTGTGTCTCTCTCTCTCTCCCCCCTTTCTATCTCCCACCCTCCTCTCTCTCTTAATTTTCAGACAGTCAAATCCAGAGCAGCATAGACTGTTGGGCAGGAGAGGTAGGAGAGGAAAGGCAGGAATAAGGGAAGACAGGAGAAAGGAGAGATATCTTCCCTTATTCCTTCCTTTCCTCTCTCCTGCCTGGGCCCAACAGTCAATTAGTTCTCTAATTCCCTCAGGATAGACAAAAGACACGTGAAGAATACAACCTTTTTGTTGTTCTAAGCTAATCACAGCTTCAATTCTGTAATCTCTCTCACTCTCTCGGGGGTTTGAAAATGGGTCAGAAAACCTTGGTCATGGTTCTCCCTGTGCCTTGTAGTCCTGATTGAGGGAACCAATTTCAATCAATCAAAATGTATAGAGCCCTTTTTACATCAGCCAATGTAACAAAGTGCTAATACAGAAACCCAGCCTAATACCCCAAACAGCAAGCAATGCAGATGTAGAAGCATGGTGGCTAGGAAAAACTCCCTAGAAAGGCAGGAACCTAGGATGAAACCTAGAGAGGAACCAGGCTCTGAGGGTTGGCCAGTCCTCTTCAGGCTGTGCTGGGTGGAGATTATAACAGTAGATGGCCAAGATGTTCAAAAGTTCATAGATTACTTGAGATCCACTTCACGCATGTAACCAATTCTTTCCTGCAAATAATTTAGTGTGGGTGAGCGGTTTGCTGATGTCAACATTGTGAACAGCGTGCCCCATGATGGCGGTAGGGTTATGGTATGGGCAGGCATAAGCTACAGACAACGAACACAATTACATTTTAGCGATTGCAATTTCAATGCATAGAGATACCGTGCCAAAATCCTGAGGCCCATTGTCGTGCCATTCATCTGCCAACATCACCTTATGTTTCAGCATGATAATACACAGACCCATGTCGCAAGGATCTGTACACAATTCCTGGAAGCTGAAAATGTCCTAGTGCTTCGATGGCCTGAATACTCACCAGACATGTCACCCATTGAGCATGTTTGGGATGCTCTGGATCGATGTGTGCGACAGCGTGTTCCAGTTCCTGCCAATATCCAGCAACTTCGCACAGCCAATGAAGAGGAGTAGGACAACATTCCACAGGCCACAATCAATAGCCTGATCAACTCAAATGTGAAGGAGATGTGTCGCACTTCATGAGGCAAATGGTAGTCAAACCAGATGCTGACTGGTTTTCTGATCCCCGCCCCTACCTTTGTTTCAAAGGTTTATGACCAACCGATGCATATCTGTTTTCCCAGCCATAGATTTCAGATGTCTGACTTCCTTATATGAACTGTAACTCAGTAAAATCTTTGAAATGGTTGCATGCTGCGTTTATATTTTTGTTCAGTATACATGTTCATAGAGGAGAATAATTATTTAACTTTTTTTATTTTTTTATTTTACAAAATAGAGGCATACAAAGACAAAATAAATGTGATACAGTGTGGAAATAATAACATGACTGAAGGAAATGCATGCACTTACTCATGACATTTTTTTTTAAACTTTGTTATTCAAAAACATAAATTAGTCAAAAATATGATATTTTGGCCATATTGCCTTACTCTGAGCTAGATCACAGTTAGATCACATTACACATGCATGGAAGTAGCAACCTGACCAGCAGTCAAACCTTGCACGTGACCAGAGCCCTCTGGGGCCTAATTTCCCAGAATTTACCACTACGGCTTCAGGATTTGGTAACTGGTAACTGGTAACTGCTGGTAACTCTATCGGAGGCTATTAGGATACAGAGAGCAGCAAGAGTAATCTCAGGTGCCTAAGGGTTTAGAGAAGAGCTAACAAATCCTAGCTAACAGCTAACAAATCCATTCGGCACTTCTATAAATGACATGGCATTTCTAATGTTTAGTTATTCAGAGACAGACACAGCAGCCTGGTAGATTGAACACTTTGCATAAGCTTGTCTAGTGGGACTACATAATTACACTGTCTCCTAAAATAAATATCCTGTATCAACAGAGCAAAGTAGAATCGCATGTAAGGCCTAGAATATCTCTTACACTAATAGAAAACCAATAACTCAGTGATCTGCATTTAATTGAAAGGAAAACACCGTCTGAGCCCAGCTCTGAATTTATGTCATCACATCTATGGTCCACATGTGTGTCAACATGTTTAAGTCAAATCTCACTGGCAGCAACTAGCATAGTCACAGTTAATCAGCTTTAGTTAGTCATACAGTTTCAATGCAAGGCCATACAATAGATCCTTTCTTAACACCCCAACAAAGGGTCTATAGAGTGTTCGCAGTCACAATTAACCCATGATCAACCCAAAATGGCTTTTTTTGCATGGTCATATTATGCCTATCTAGGAAACACGTGAATTAGCCATATCTATGACTAAAAAGAGAATACTTTTACAATCTGAGCTCTATTGTATCTCTTTTTTTAGATCTTTGATTTCTAAAATGTCTTCTAGCCATAGAAATGGCTACATGTGAATATTCAAACATTAGTTGATCTTAGCCATATTAGCCCCATTGCCTCATCTCATTGTGAATATGAAAGAGAAAAAGGTAGCACTTTACCTTAAAGAACAGAAATGACCAGGAAGCCCATTTAATAAGAAATAACATGGCAAAATGGTAATAAACTGATCATCTATTAATTACTCAGGCTATTTGTTTCTTTGGGGTTCATTTGAATCAAGCACCACTAATGTCACCTTAGAGAGCTTTTTATGTCTCTATTTTGGTTTGGTCAGGGTGTGATTTGGGTGGGCATTCTATGTTCCCTTTTCTATGTTTTGTATTTCTTTGTTTTGGCCGGGTATGGTTCTCAATCAGGGACAGCTGACTATCGTTGTCTCTGATTGGGAACCATACTTAGCTTTTTCCCACCTATGTTTTGTGGGTAGTTGTTTTCTGTTTAGTGTTCTTCACCTGACAGGACTGTTTCAGGTTTCGTCTATTCACCTTGTTATTTTTGTTTCAGTGTTCAGTTCAATAAAAGTCATGAACACTTACCACGCTGCACTTTGGTCTGATTCCTCCTCATCCGACGACGACACCCGTTACAACTAGGCACCATTTGGTTACACCATTTGTGTACCAGAAAGTACCCAATCGAGTTACAACGTACTTTCCTGTTAAATAGTCTACCAATACCAGTGGAAACAGTCTGACGATATGCTAACGAGTAGAATATTGTGATATGTATTTATCATGGCATTACAGTTCAAACAAGCACCATAGAACCCTGAGCCACACCGGCGGGCTAACTAACAATCCTGAGAAACTGACCTTTTTCAACTTTGAACGTACTTCAACAAACAGTCTTATTTTAAGAGGCTGAGACACCATTGTCTCATGTAGCTTTAATCCTGAAGAATAACAAGCTGCTGCTCTCTGAGCTCTGAGGTGGACGCAAATCCTTTGTGTCAGGGGGAAGGATGTTTTTAGGCAATTAAAGGCCTACTCCTTGATTAAAAAAACAGCTATAAAGCTGAAGGATGGGGCTTCACAATAGGTTGAAAACTCAGTGTAGTGACTAAAATATTAATCAAACACCTATTTTACAGTGCCAGTTGACGAGACTATATCTGTGTGGGCAGAAAAGCAGACAGGCGCCGCTCCGGCTCCATTTATACATAATACGCAGGTGACTCTCAGGCTTCACTTGAGCTAACCAATCACCACCAGCCTTCTATTTAGCTACCCTTTGCCTTAAGAAACACACACTGCTTTACGAAATAAAAAACAATAGCAGCACTGAGTTTAATAGTAAAGCAAAAGTCTAGCTATGTTTTTCTCTCCCTTGAGTGGGCTATAGAAAAGTAGTCTTTCACACTGCATTTCATACACAGGTTCTGTAGCCAACGTAGCCAAGTCCACCTCTATTCCTGAGAGAAAACTGATTAATTCTAGACCTTAGGCTACCCTTCAAAGGACATGACCCATAATACCGCTGCTACGTTTGTTGGGCCACTACACTATATCTGACTGGGTAAATAACTTTATTTTGAGTTAATGTGGACCCAGTGGCTCAGACTTGAACACTTGGACCAAGACACGAACACTGGGACTTGGACTTCAGCCATAGGGACTTGTGACTCAGACTCGATCCGTAGCTTATGCCTACCCATACCGCTACCATGGGGCACGTTGACATCAGAAAACCGCTCGCCCACACAACGCCATATACGTGGTCTGTGGTTGTGAGGCCGGTTGGACATACTGCTAAATTCTCTAAAATGACATTGGAGGCGGCTAATGGTAGAGAAATTAACATTCAATTCTCTAGCAGTCACCATGACAATTGCACGCTCAAAACTTGAGACATCTGTCGCATTCTGTTGTGTGACAAAACTGCACATTTTAGAGTGGCCTTTTATTGTCCCCAGCACTAATATGAGTCTAATATGTTAGTATTTGTTGCCTACTACATACAGTCTTACTAAACAGTATGTTCTAAATTGTATGTAGTGTACACAGTTTTAGTAAGTAATAGGCAAAACAGATTTCGCACACGGCTATGGACTGTCAGCCTTAGCATCCACTGTGTCTATGAATTTGAGGGTGGCTACAAAATTTCCCTTGGCCCATTCAATTTATAATTTCTTTGTATTTTTTATTTAACTAGGGAAGTCAGTTAAGAACAAATTCTTATTTACAATGACGGCCTACCCCGGCCAAACCCAGGCGACGCTGGGCCAATTGTGTGCCGTTCTATGGGACTCCCAATCACGGCCGGATGTGATTCAACCTGGATTCGAACCGGGGCACATGTTTAGTATTAGTGAATTTAATATATCTCTTTGCCCGAGTGGCGCAGTGGATACATCAAAGGAATTTAAAAGGGAGAAAGAGGATGTATGCTGAGAGTTGTGAAGCAAGTTCAGGGAGTGAATAAATGTAATAAATAAATGAACAAAACAAGAAACACAAACAGCGCACCGACATGAAACAGGAACAATGACAATTGGGGAAGAAACGAAAAGGAATGACATATAAAGGGCAGGTAATCAAGGAGGTGATGGAGTCCAGGTGAGTGTCATTATGCTCATAACGCTGGTGACAGGAGTGTTCAATAACGAGCAGCCTGGTGACCTAGAGTCTGGAGAGGGAGTACACAGGCCGGAGAGGGAGTACACGGTCCACTCCAGGATCAGTAGTGAACCGGTCACCTCTGCTAAGGCGTGGGAACCTGTCGATCCGGCTGAGGCGCGGAAACATGATGACCTAGAGTGCCGGAGAAAGAGCATAAGAAATCCTGCTAAGCCCTCAGACAAACCATCAAACAGGCAAAGCGTCAATACAGGACTAAGATTAAATCCTACTACATGTGTCAGGACTTGCAAACTATTACAGACTACTAAGGGAAACCCAGCTGTGAGCTGCCAAATGACGCGAGCCAACCAGACGGGCTAAATGCCTTTTATGCTCGCTTCGAGGCAAGCAACACTTAAGCATGCATGAGAGCACCAGCTCATCCGGATGACTGCGAAATCACGCTCTCCATAGCAGACGTGAGCAAGAACTTTAAACAAGTCAACATTCACAAGGCCACAGGGGCAGACGGATTACCAAGACGTGCACTCAGAGCATGCGCGGACCAACTGGCAAATGTCTTCACTGACACTCTCCTCTCCTGACTGAGTATGTAATTCTTACATGTTTCAAGCAGACCACCATAGTCCTTGAGCCCAATAAAGCGAAGGTAACCTGCAAAAATGACTACCACCCCATAGCACTCACTTCGGTAGCCATGAAGTGCTTTGAAAGGCTGGTCATTGCTCACATCAACACTGTTATCCCGGAAACCCTAGACCCACTCCATTTCACATACTGCCCCAACAGATCCACAGATGATGCAATCTCAATCTCACTCCACACTGCCCTTTCTCACCTGGACAAAATGAACACCTATTTGAGAATGCTGTTCATTGACTACACATCAGCGTTCAGCACCATATTGCCCTCAAAACTCATCACTAAGCTAAGGACCCTGGGACTAAACACTTCCCTCTGCAACTGGATCCTGGACATCCTGACGGACCACCCCCAGGTGGTAAGGGTAGGCAACAACATACAGTGCCTTGCGAAAGTATTCGGCCCCCTTGAACTTTGCAACCTTTTGCCACATTTCAGGCTTCAAACATAAAGATATAAAACTGTACTTTTTTGTGAAGAATCAACAACAAGTGGGACACAATCATGAAGTGGAACGACATTTATTGGATATTTCAAACTTTTTTAACAAATCAAAAACTGAAAAATTGGGCGTGCAAAATTATTCAGCCCCTTTACTTTCAGTGCAGCAAACTCTCTCCAGAAGTTCAGTGAGGATCTCTGAATGATCCAATGTTGACCTAAATTACTAATGATGATAAATACAATCCACCTGTGTGTAATCAAGTCTCTGTATAAATGCACCTGCACTGTGATAGTCTCAGAGGTCCGTTAAAAGTGCAGAGAGCATCATGAAGAACAAGGAACACACCAGGCAGGTCCGAGATACTGTTGTGAAGAAGTTTAAAGCCGGATTTGGATACAAAAAGATTTCCCAAGCTTTAAACATCCCAAGGAGCACTGTGCAAGCGATAATATTGAAATGGAAGGAGTATCAGACCACTGCAAATCTACCAAGACCTGGCCGTCCCTCTAAACTTTCAGCTCATACAAGGAGAAGACTGATCAGAGATGCAGCCAAGAGGCCCATGATCACTCTGGATGAACTGCAGAGATCTACAGCTGAGGTGGGAGACTCCGTCCATAGGACAACAATCAGTCGTATATTGCACAAATCTGGCCTTTATGGAAGAGTGGCACAAAGAAAGCCATTTCTTAAAGATATCCATAAAAAGTGTCGTTTAAAGTTTGCCACAAGCCACCTGGGAGACACACCAAACATGTGGAAGAAGGTGCTCTGGTCAGATGAAACCAAAATGGAACTTTTTGGCAACAATGCAAAACGTTATGTTTGGCGTAAAAGCAACACAGCTCATCACCGTGAACACACCATCCCCACTGTCAAACATGGTGGTGGCAGCATCATGGTTTGGGCCTGCTTTTCTTCAGCAGGGACAGGGAAGATGGTTAAAATTGATGGGAAGATGGATGGAGCCAAATACAGGACCATTCTGGAAGAAAACCTGATGGAGTCTGCAAAAGACCTGAGACTGGGACGGAGATTTGTCTTCCAACAAGACAATGATCCAAAACATAAAGCAGAATCTACAATGGAATGGTTCAGAAATAAACATATCCAGGTGTTAGAATGGCCAAGTCAAAGTCCAGACCTGAATCCAATCGAGAATCTGTGGAAAGAACTGAAAACTGCTGTTCACAAATGCTCTCCATCCAAACTCACTGAGCTCGAGCTGTTTTGCAAGGAGGAATGGGAAAAAATGTCAGTCTCTCGATGTGCAAAACTGATAGAGACATACCCCAAGCGACTTACAGCTGTAATCGCAGCAAAAGGTGGCGCTACAAAGTATTAACTTAAGGGGGCTGAATAATTTTGCACGCCCAATTTTTAAGTTTTTGATTTGTTAAAATAGTTTGAAATATCCAATAAATGTCGTTCCGCTTCATGATTGTGTCCCACTTGTTGTTGATTCTTCACAAAAAAATACAGTTTTATATCTTTATGTTTGAAGCCTGAAATGTGGCAAAAGGTCGCAAAGTTCAAGGGGGGTGAATATTTTCGTAAAGCACTGTATCTACCACGCTGCTCCTTAACACGGGGGTTCCTCGGGGATGCGTGATTAGTCCCCTCCTGTACTCCAGGTTCACCACGACTGTGTGGCCAAGCACAACTCCAACACCATCATTAAGTTTTCTGATGACACAACGGTGTTAAGCTGATCACCGACAACGATAAAACGGTCTATCGGGAGGAGGTCAGAAACCTGGCAGTGTGGTGCCAGCACAACAACCTCTCCCTCAACGTGAGCAAAACAAAGGAGATTATCATGGAATACAGGAAAAGGAGGGCTGAAAAATTCCCCCATTCACATCAACGGGGCTGTAGCTGAGCAAGTCGAGAGTTTCAAGTTTCTTGGTGTTCACATCACCAACAAACTATCATGGTCCAAACAAAACAAGAATGTTGTGAAGAGGGCACGACAATGCCTTTTCCCCCTCAGGTGACTGAAAAGATTTGTCATGGGTCCTCAGATCCTCAAAAAGTTATACAGCTGCACCATTGACAGCATCCTGACCGGTTGCATCCCCACCTGGTATGGCAACTGCATCTGACCGTAAGGCGCTACGGTCAGTGCGTACAGCCCAGTACATTCCTGGGGCCAAGCTTCCTGCAATCCAGGACCTCTATACCAGGTGGTATCAGAGGAAGGCCCTAGTCAACGATTCCAGCCACTAGTCATAGACTGTTCTCTCTGCACCGCACGGTTAAGTAAGCATTTCACTGTAAGGTCTACACCGGTTGTATTAGGCGCATGTGACAAATAAAATTTGATTTGATATAAACTCATTATTGATATTTCATTGTGTTACTTTTTTAGTTGTTATTTTTTACTTTAGTTTATTTGGTAAATATTTTCTTGACTCTATTTTCTTAAAACTGCATGGCTGGTTAAGGGCTTTTAAGTAAGCATTTCACGGTAAGGTCTAAACCTGCTGTATTAGGTGCATGTGAAGGTAAAATGTGATTTGATCATGGACCAGCAAGCTGCCTGCTTTCACAGCATTTTGGGGAATAATCAGAGGTGGAAAATATCAGTGGGAATTCACAGGAATTAACAGAAATATATGCTAATTAATATTAATACCATTTAAATATTTTTTGCATTGGATATACAGTGCCTTGCGAAAGTATTCGCCCCCTTGAACTTTGCGACCTTTTGCCACATTTCAGGCTTCAAACAGAAAGATATAAAACTGTATTTTTTTGTGAAGAAGCAAAATTATTCAGCCCCCTTAAGTTAATACTTTGTAGCACCACCTTTTGCTGCGATTACAGCTGTAAGTCGCTTGGGGTATGTCTCTATCAGTTTTGCACATCGAGAGACTGACATTTTTTCCCATTCCTCCTTGCAAAACAGCTCGAGCTCAGTGAGGTTGGATGGAGAGCATTTGTGAACAGCAGTTTTCAGTTCTTTCCACAGATTCTCGATTGGATTCAGGTCTGGACTTTGACTTGGCCATTCTAACACCTGGATATGTTTATTTTTGAACCATTCCATTGTAGATTTTGCTTTATGTTTTGGATCATTGTCTTGTTGGAAGACAAATCTCCGTCCCAGTCTCAGGTCTTTTGCAGACTCCATCAGGTTTTCTTCCAGAATGGTCCTGTATTTGGCTCCATCCATCTTCCCATCAATTTTAACCATCTTCCCTGTCCCTGCTGAAGAAAAGCAGGCCCAAACCATGATGCTGCCACCACCGTGTTTGACAGTGGGGATAATGTGTTCAGGGTGATGAGCTGTGTTGCTTTTACGCCAAACATAACGTTTTGCATTGTTGCCAAAAAGTTCCATTTTGGTTTCATCTGACCAGAGCACCTTCTTCCACATGTTTGGTGTGTCTCCCAGGTGGCTTGTGGCAAACTTTAAACAACACTTTTTATGGATATCTTTAAGAAATGGCTTTCTTTGTGCCACTCTTCCATAAAGGCCAGATTTGTGCAATATACGACTGATTGTTGTCCTATGGACAGAGTCTCCCACCTCAGCTGTAGATCTCTGCAGTTCATCCAGAGTGATCATGGGCCTCTTGGCTGCATCTCTGATCAGTCTTCTCCTTGTATGAGCTGAAAGTTTAGAGGGACGGCCAGGTCTTGGTAGATTTGCAGTGGTCTGATACTCCTTCCATTTCAATATTATCGCTTGCACAGTGCTCCTTGGGATGTTTAAAGCTTGGGAAATCTTTTTGTATCCAAATCCGGCTTTAAACTTCTTCACAACAGTATCTCAGACCTGCCTGGTGTGTTCCTTGTTCTTCATGATGCTCTCTGCGCTTTTAACGGACCTCTGAGACTATCACAGTGCAGGTGCATTTATACGGAGACTTGATTACACACAGGTGGATTGTATTTATCATCATTAGTCATTTAGGTCAACATTGTATCATTCAGAGATCCTCACTGAACTTCTGGAGAGAGTTTGCTGCACTGAAAGTAAAGGGGCTGAATAATTTTGCACGCCCAATTTGTCAGTTTTTGATTTGTTAAAGTTTGAAATATCCAATAAATGTCGTTCCACTTCATGATTGTGTCCCACTTGTTGTTGATTCTTCACAAAAAAATACAGTTTTATATCTTTATGTTTGAAGCTTGAAATGTGGCAAAAGGTCGCAAAGTTCAAGGGGGCCGAATACTTTCGCAAGGCACTGTATTTACCATATCATATGGAGACAGAAAAATAAACATTTTACCTTATCATAAGTAGACATAATTGCAAATTATTAAAATCCTTCCAATAGAAATAAAAAACAATTTAGTTACACATTGAACTTTAATTTAAGGAGTTGACTCTTCACATTTGATGATTTCACTGAACAACAAAAGGGAATATTGAATGATGTCCAATGATCCATCGCACCTCCCAAAAACATTTTCAACATAATTATGCAAAATGACAGTCTAGAAACTAAAGCTTTGGTTGTATTCCTCTCAGGCTTCAATTTCTTCTCCCCGGACCTCCTCAATGTCCACCTCTTGAACATCAGACTCTGAGGCCTCATCTTCACTGTCACTTTCCAACCTTATTGAGGATGGCTCGTTGTCAGGCTCAAAAAGCCTCAAATTTTCCCGGATGGCGACCAATTTCTCAACCCTTGTTCAGCCTATTGCGTGCTTTGGTGTGTGTGTTCACAAACAAGGACCAGTTGCGCTCTGAGGAGGCTGATGTTGGTGGGATTTGTAGGATGATGGAGGCAACAGGGGAAAGCGCCTCAAATCCACAAAGTCCTTTCCACCAGGTGGTTGATGAGATATGTTGGCACGACTGACATATTGCATCTCCATCCCAAAGCCCTTGCTTGGAAGTGTACTTCGCCAGACTGCCAAGAACCTTGCCATCATCCAGGCAAAGGTGACAAGACACGGTAGTGATGACACCATAGGCCTTGTTGATCTCTGCACCAGACAGGATGCTCTTGCCAGCATACTTGGGGTCCAACATGTACACTGGGGCGTGTATGGGCTTCAGGCAGAAGTCTTCGCACTTTTTGATGTATTTCAGAACTGCAGTTTCCTCTGCTTGGACCAACAGTGAAGTGGGCACGGCAGTACGGATTTATTCTCTTACATCTGCAAGCAGAGTCTGAACATCAGACAGGATTGTCTCGCTCAATCCGTGCAATGGCTACTGCTATAGGTTTCAGGACGTCAGGACGTCAGGCTGATCCTCTCGATGGGGCTGTCCATATCAGCAGACTGTGATATGGCCATTTCTTGGAGAGACTATCCCCTCCAAGAGACTGTCAAACATGATGACAACACCACCCCAACGAGTGTTGCTGGGCAGCTTCAGGTGCTCTTATTCTTCTCACTTTGCTTGGTGAGGTAGATTGCTGCTATAACATGATGACCCTTCACATATATAACCATTTCCTTGGCTCTCTTGTAGAGTGTATCCATTGTTTCCAGTGCCATGATGTCTTTGAGGAGCAGATTCAATGCACGAGCAGCACAGCCAATGGGTGTGATGTGAGGGTGGGACTCCTCCACTTTAGATCAAGCTGCCTTCATGTTCGCAGCATTGTAGGTCACCAGTGCAAATACCTTCTGTGTTCCAAGGTCATTGATGACTGCCTTCAGCTCATCTGCTATGTAGAGATTGATGTGTCTGTTGTCCCTTGTGTCTGTGCTCTTGTAGATGATGTAGGGGTGGAGATGATGTAGTTAATTATTACTTGCCCTCAAACATTCGACCACCCATCAGAGATGATTGCAATAAAGTCTGCTTTCTCTATGATTTGCTTGACCTTCACTTGAACTCTGTTGAACTCTGCATCCAGCAAATTAATTGATAAAGTATGTCTGGTTGTAGGGGTGTATGCTGGGCGAAGAACATTCAGAAATATCTTCCAGTACACATCGCCTGTGAGCATCAGAGGTGAACCAGTTGCATATACAGCTCGAGCAAGACATTCATCAGCATTTATCTGACTATGTTCCTCCATTGAGTCAAAACACCTTCTGATTCCAGGAGGAACATGAGCTGTTGCTATCAATAAGGTGTCTGAATCATCGTTTTCATCTCGAATAGAAGTAGAGGGACTTTTGTCAGAGGTTGCTTGTTGTGAGCGCTGAGGGAACTTTATGCACTTGGCCAGATGATTCTGCATCTTGGTTTCATTCGTCACATATGATTGGCACAGTATTTGCAAATGTACACAGCTTTCCCTTCTACATTAGCTGCATTGAAATGTCTCCACACATCAGACCGTGGCATTTTCCTGTAAAGATTAGAAAAAAAATTGTACAAATAAAATACAATTCCATGTACAGATAAAGTTAGATTAGTAAGATAACTTTAAAAAAAAATTAAACATGTATGGAAACATGTGAAACAGTTAGCAGGCTCAAGTAAGGTAAAACCCACATGGTAGCAAAAACTAACTAGCAGAAGTTGTTAACGAGTTAGAAATTATTTAAACACACTTTGCAGTAGGCTACTATTTACTAGTTTACTAGTTAACAAAAAAATAACTGTGGTATAAAATATATTCCCCCACCCAATATTGTAATCAAAACTTACCAGAAAGCGTGTAGTCCTTGGCTTAGAAAGTATAGTAGTGTGGGCTCAATAGCATCTCATTAGTATGCAAGATCTTGAGAATCAGCTGTACATGTGATGGAAGAGTGCACTGCACATGTGATGGTAGAACGCACTGTGCATGCAGAGGGTTGCAATTCCATTGAATTGGGGATAGTTTAACCAAAATATGCCACAAGACCTAGAATTGCCTTATGTGTATCCCACAAAAAAAGGTTCACTGTTATAAGCTAACTTTTTTGATGAATTTAAAGCAAAATTCCCCAAAATCTCGGGCTTAACTCCTATGGAAATTTACCGGAAAGTTTCCGACCCTTTGCAACCCTATCCCAGACCATACTATAAAAATTATTGCATGCTGGTCCTCTAAAGCCTATCATTCCTACATCCGCTCTGACATCAACATTAGGAGAGCACACAACATGCTCATCTCTCAGAACCTGCATTAACTCAAGCACTGTTTTCTAGTTCCTGCCTCCTTTCACGGACACTGTCTATCTCCCGCACCGATTCCTACCCAACCAGCCAAAAGAGGGTTGGCTTGCTAGCTGTGCCTGAATCCTCACGGTTTTCTTCCTTCCAGAGTTATTTTCCCTTGCCACAGTCACTTCTGCTTGCTCTCCTGGGGTCTAAGATAGGGTCACTCCGTGGGCAGCTCGTCCATATGCTGTACTACCTCAACTATATTGCCAAACATTCAGCACCTGCAGTCCAGAACAACTCACTCCCTGTCCAGGGTTTGACTAATTTGGAGTTCAAATTTTGGGGATTGCATTCACCACAGCAGGCTAACTACCATGGCCTGTTGTCTACAAACCAAACTCTACAGAGTTTGCATGATTAAAAATGTAAAGGTAATTTCCGATTGCGCCGACATGAATGCAGTCTCCGCCAATGCGGGAAAATTGCCTTTAAATTTCAATTGTTCTGTAACACTGAACCTCCGTAATACGGATTGAATACCTTAAGCGAGTCAGAGATAGTCTCAGAGAGTCAGAGGCAAAGAGAATCAGAGAGCGGCAGAGGGAGGCCTAGAGGTTCTGATCGTACCTTGAGGCTGGTGCAGGAGGAGCGCTGCGCCCTCGTCGAGGAGCTGCCTCCGTTCTCTGTCGTCCCTCTCTCCTTGGCCGCCGGCTCCATCCTGCACAGATGGCTCACGTTTTCCTTGGGCAAAGTTACCCTTATGGAATTTCTTGGCATTGACGCATGCAACCCTGCAAATAGATGATTCAAGCATGTGACCCAGATCTCTTCCTATCCAGAAAATAAGTGTGTTTGCAGCAGCATTGCTCCAGTCCGAAGGCTAGGAAGGCCAACGGATTCAATTAGAATTTAAGAGTTTTTAGGAATGCAGTCCACAGGAAATAAATAACAGTATTTTATTAGAAAAACAAATGGTTTTAGTAGCATATCATAGATTAAGACTATGGACTGAGATTTGACACACTTTGGGCAACAACAAAAAAAGAAAATCAAAGGGGAGATGACACTCAAATACTGCCTAAATCCTAGAATCTTGCTCCTACTTCCAGGAATGTATTGATGAATCATTCATTCAACCAAAGAGCCTTAGACATGAGAGAACCAAGTGATCTAGATGCAACCTGTCCAGAGCACCCACCCAACTCTCTCTCTCACACTCACACACGTTCTCTTTCTCTCATCTCTCTCCCCCTGTCTCTCTCTTGCACTCTTCCTTCCTTCTCCCCCTTCCCTGTTTCTCAGGCAGCCTACAACCTTATGCTCGGGTTCAAGTTTTGGCCCTGCAGTGTAATCATCAGTGTAATCATCAGGACAAATTGGACAATACACTCTTGGATGAGCTACACTAATATACAGTGGGGAGAAGAAGTATTTGATACACTGCCGATTTTGCGGGCTTTCCTACTTACAAAGCATGTAGAGGTCTGTAATTTTTTATCATAGGTACACTTCAACTGTGAGAGATGGAATCTAAAACAAAAATCCAGAAAATCACATTGTATGATTTTTAAGTAATGAATTTGCATTTTATTGCATGACCTAAGTATTCACCTACCAACCAGTAGGAATTCCGGCTCTCACAGACCTGTTAGTTTTTCTTTAAGAAGCCCTCCTGTTCTCCACTCATTACTTGTATTAACTGCACCTGTTTGAACTCGTTACCTGTATAAAAGACACCTGTCCACACACAGTCTCCAACCTCTCCACAATGGCCAAGACCAGAGAGCTGTGTAAGGACATCAGGGATAAAATTGTAGACCTGCACAAGGCTGGGATGTGCTACAGGACGCTGGGATGGGCTACAGGACAATAGGCAAGCAGCTTGGTGAGAAGGCAACAACTGTTGGCGCAATTATTAGAAAATGGAAGAAGTTCAAGATGACGGTCAATCACCCTCGGTCTGGGGCTCCATGCAAGATCTCACCTCGTGGGGCATCAATGATCATGAGGAAGGTGAGGGATCAGCCCAGAACTACACGGCAGGACCTGGTCAATGACCTGAAGAGAGCTGGGACCACGGTCTCAAAGAAAACCATTAGTAACACACTACGCCGTCATGGATTAAAATCCTGCAGTACAAGAGCTCACAGCATGTAAAAATTGTCTGTCCTCAGTTGCTACACTCACTACCGAGTTCCAAACTTCCCCTGGAAGCAATGTCAACACAATAACTGTTCGTCGGGAGCTTCATCAAATGGGTTTCCATGGTCGAGCAGCCCCACACAAGATCAACCATGTGCAATGCCAAGCATCGGCTGGAGTGATGTTAAGCTCGCCGCCATTGGACTCTGGAGCAGTGGAAACGTGTTCTCTGGAGTGATGAATAATACTTAACCATCTGGCAGTCCAACGGATGAATCTGGTTTTGGCGGATGCCAGGAGAACACTACCTGCCCAAATGCATAGTGCCAACTGTAAAGCTTGATAGAAGAGGAACAATGGTCTGGGGCTGTTTTTATGGTTTGGGCTAGGCCCCTTAGAATCATTCTAGATGATTCTGTGCTTCCAACTTTGTGGCAACATTTTGGAGAAGGCCCTTTCCTGTTTCAGCATGACATTGCCCCCGTTGCACAAAGTGAGGTCCATACAGAAATGGTTTGTTGAGATCAGTGTTGAACAACTTGACTGGCATGCACAAAGCCTGACCTCAACCCCATCGAACACATTTGGGATGAATTGGGTCACCGACTGGGAGCCAGGCCTAGTCGCCCAACATCAGTGCCTAACCTCACTAATGATCTTATGGCTGAATGGAAGCAAGTCTCTGCAGCACTGTTCTAGTGGAAAGCCTTGCCAGAAGAGTGGAGGCTGTTATAGCAGCAAAGGGGGGACCAACTCCATTATCTTTTTTATATATTCGACAAGTTGCTGTCCACATACTTTTGGTCATGTAGTGTACAACTGTACTTCTTACCACGTTTCCCAAATATCAGAACTCAAAATCAAACAAGATCATCCAATATGCTTTTGATAGATTTTGGACCATTTTAATGATGTTGACTATTTGAAATGTCTTCTACTCGAGAACCGCTTAACCGATCAGCACCAATGTTTTGGTGACTCTTGTTCAATCAACATGGCCATTATAAGCCAACAGCACCACCATGAGGCCAAACAGAACCAAACTCTACAGGTTTGCTAGATTCACGTCGCTGAGCTGTCGCTGGACTTCGGGATTGTGGAGAGAACTCGGGTGGAAAGTCTTGTGGGGTATGCATGGGTGTCTGAGCTGTGTGCTAGTATTTTAAAGACAGCTCGGTAACTTCAGCTTGTTCACAGCTCTTACAATAACATGTAATGAGGAAGTCAATCTCTCTTCCACTGAGCCATGAGAGATTGACATGCATGTCATTAATTTTAGTTCTCTGTGTACTTTTAAGGGCCAGCCGTGCTGCCCTGTTCTGAGCCAACTGCAATTTTCCCAAGTCACTCTTTGTGGCACCTGAGACTCAGGGAGTGTTTAACCTCTCTGATCTCCCAAACCCGGATCCGGTATCGTGACTACAGCCTCAAGCTCATTACCATAACGCAACGACAACTATTCATGAAAATCGCAAATGAAATGAAATAAATATGCCATCTCGCAAGCTTAGCCTTTTGTAAACAACACTGTCATCTCAGATTTTCAAAATATGCTTCTCAACCATAGGAAAACAATAATTTGTGTAAAAGTAGCTAGCTAGCGTAGCATTTAGCGTTAGCATTAGCGTTAGCATCCAGCACGCAACATTTCAACAAAAACATAAAAACCTTCAAATAAAATCATTTACCTTTGAAGAACTTCTGATGTTTTCAATGAGGATACTCTCAGTTAGATGGCAGATGCTCAGTTTTTCCAAAAAGATTCTTTGTGTATTAGAAATAGCTCCGTTTTATACATCACATTTGGCTACCAAAAAAACCCGAAAATTCAGTCCTCAAAACGCGAACTTTTTTCCAAATTAACTCCATTATATCGACTGAAAACATGGCAAACGTTGTTTAGAATCAATCATCAAGGTGTTTTTCACATATCTCTTCATTGATATATCGTTCTTGGACACATGGTTTCTCCCCTATATCAAATGGAAAAGTACAAGCAGCTGGCAATTGCGCACCGAATTCCACGCAGGACACCAGGCGGACACTTGGAAAATGTAGTCTCTTATGGTCAATCTTCCAATGATATGCCTACAAATACGTCACAATGCTGCTAAGACCTTGGGCGAACGACAGAAAGTGTAGGCTCATTCCTTGCGCAATCACAGCCATATAAGGAGACAATGGAAAACAGAGCTTCAGAAATTCTGCTAATTTCCTGGTTGATGCATCATCTTGGTTTCACCTGTAGAATGAGTTCTGGGGCACTTACAGACAAAATCTTTGCAGATTCTGAAACTTCTGAGTGTTTTCTTTCCAAAACTGTCAAGAATATGCATAGTCAAGCATCTTTTCGTGACAAAATATCGCGCTTAAAACGGGAACGTTTTTTATCCAAAAATGAAATAGCGCCCCTAGAGATCTAACAGGTTTAACGTCTTACTCCAGTGGTTCCCAAACTCGGTCTACGTTTTGGTTTTTGCCCTAACACTACACAGCTGATTCAAATGATCAGAGCTTGATTAGTTTAATATTTGAATCAGCTATGTAGTCCTAGGGCAAAAACCAAAACGTACAGCCCTTGGGGTCCTGAGGACTGAGTTTGGGAAATCCTGTCATACATCGGCTACGGAGAGCGTGATTAAACAGTCATCTGGAACAGCTGGTGTGGTCATGCATTCTTCCGTGTTGCTTGCCTCAAAGCGAGCATAGAAGGCATTTAGCTCGTCTGGTAGGCTAGCGTCACTGGGCAGCTCGTGGCTGGGTTTCCCTTTCTAATCTGTGATAGTTTGCAAGCTTTGCCACTTAGAGCATCAGAGCCAGTGTAGTAATATTCGATCTTAGTCCTGCATTGATTCTTTGCCTGCTTGATGGTACGTCAGAGCCCGTAAAGAGATTTCTTATAAGTGTCTTGGTTAGAGTTCTGCTCCTTGAAATCAGCAGCTCTAGCCTTTAGCCCACTGCGGATGTTGCCTGTAATCCATGGCTTCTGGTTGGGATATGTACGTACGGTCACTGTGGGAATGATGTCACCGATGCACTTATTAATAAAGCCGGTGACTGATGTGGTTTACTCAATGCCATCGGATGAATCTCAGAACATATTGCAGTCCGTGCTAGTGAAACAGTCCTGTAGCCTAGCATCCGCTTCATCGGACCACTTCCGTATTGAGCGAGTCACTAGTACTTCCTGTTTGAGTTTTTGCTCGTAAGCAGGAATCAGGAGGATAAAGTTATGGTCAAAATTGCCAAATGGAGGGCGAGGGAGAACTTTGTACACATCTCTATGTGTGGAGTAAAGGTGATCTAGAGTTTGTTTTCCTCTAGTTCTGGGGTGGGCAACTCCAGTCCTCAAGGGCCTGATTGGTGTCAGACTTTTTCTCCATCCCGAGCAAACACAGCTGATTAATCATATTGTGTTCTAAACTAAAGATCATGATTAGGTGATTATTGGAGTCAAGTGTGTTAGCTGAGCCTGGGGAAAAACTGACACCATTCAGACCCTCAAGGACTGGAATTTCCCACTCCTGCTCTAGTTGCACATGTGACATGCTGGTAGAAATTAGGTAAAACCGGATATCTGTTTTCCTGCATTAAGAAACACCACCTCTGCATTAAGAAGCGCCACCTCTGGATAAGCATTTTCTTGTTTGCTTATGGCCTTATACTGTATATTATCAATGTCCTTGTTCAGCCACGACTCGGTGAAACATAGGATATTACAGTTTTTGATGTCCTGTTGATAGGATAGTCTCGAATGGAGCTCATCCAGTTTATTCTCCAGTGATTGCACATTCGCCAGTTGAACGGAGGTAAAGGCAGATTATCCACTCCCCGACGCAGTCAGCTCTTCGACCTCTGTAACGGTGTCCCCCTCTTCATACGATAGACGGGGATGTGGGCCTGTTCCGGGAAGAGCTGTACATAATTCGCTTCAGACTCATTAAAGAAACAAATCCTTGTCCAGTTCGAGGTGAGTAATCGCTGTTCTGATGTCCAAAACCTATTTATTTTGGGTCATAGGAAATGATGGCGGAAATATTATGTACTAAAAAGTTAAAAACAGTGGGGGAAAAACACACACAAAATAGCACAATTGGTCAGGAGCCCATAAAACGGCAGCCATCCTCTCCGGCACCCATGTTAACTGATACCAGTTTTGACTTAAAGTGGTTTGACAATCTATGGCAAGACTTGAAAATGGCTGTCTAGCAATGATCAACAACCAACTTGACAGAGCTTGAAGAATAAAAAATAAAAAGGTGCAAATATTGTCCAATCCAGGTGTGCAAAACTCTTAAGAGATTTACCAAGTAAGACTCACAGCTGTAATTGCTGCCAAAGGTGATTCTAACATGTATTGAACACATGAAAGCAAGATATGTGTTTTATTTTTCACACATTTATTACAAATGTTAGATTTTTTTCCACTTTGAAATTACAGAGTATTTGGTGTAGATCGTTGACAAAAGAAAAAAATATTTTTATCCATTTTAATCCAACAACAAAATGTGGAAAAAAAATCAAAGGGTGTTAATACTTTATGAAGGCACTGTACTTTTTGAATTGATGACTCACTTTAAACACAGAGTTCAATTGTTACAACATTCTCAATGCGCAACAAATATAGCCTCTTACAAAGCACACCTCAAAATGTGTTAATGAGCCAAACGCTCTAACCACCAGGTTACCTGCTGCCTTATATATGGTAGGGCACTGTATTCTGTGGGGTGGAATTACAGTATCTTTCGAAATATAGACATTTTCCGAAAATGCGCCATTTCCGACAGTGTGCCGCACAGTTAAACAATTCCGAGTTTTTGTGTGTGTTGATAATACCTCAAATTACCGTATAAAATGTAGTTGTCTGTTACAGTGTAGGTAGGCAGATTCCTCACTTAAATTCACTGTGAATCTTTGATGCACACAAAGCATTAATTACATGATTTGTAATGGAGTACGAGTCATGGGTTTCCAAAAACACTCGAACTGCAAGTAGCCTAAATAAATAAACGCTAACTAACATATTGTTGTCTTCCTGGTCGACCTATCTGACAGCTTCGGTCTATTCCAGCTGTGATGCTCAGCATAAGTAAAGCTTCACAACAAAAGCTATCAAACACTTGTGTAGGGGAAGAAGAAAAAACGTTGAGTCACTTACCAAGTCCACCACGAAACAATCGCCCTATATTTTCCAATGAGGTAATACAACAACCTATGACAAAAGCGCGTAATATTCCCGGTGGAAGAGAGTTTTGGACAGCGCAGAGTGCGCGGCAGATGTCTCGAGCTCAGGGGAAACTTCTCATATGGATGAAGAGCAGTAAAGCCACCGGCTATTTAAGGTCATAGAAGAAGGTATTTCTCAAAAGTTCTTCTTCCCGCCTCTTGTCTTCATCACAATTCCAATTATCTAAATATTTGACCTCAATCAGACCGAGTTTCCACAACATTCTCGCTAAGAAGTTAAATCTGTGTGCAACCCTAACGCTGCTTGTAGAAATTAGCTCACGCACGTGATAACACTTGAGAGGGAGAGAAGCTATGCGCACGGTATGGTATGATGATATGTATCCTACTTCCAGAGTTGATTCGCTCGAACACAAAGCTTCTCGATGGACAAAAAGTAAAACAACCGTTTTTAATTTGTTAACCGTTATTATGTTGTGATTGAAAATAGGTAAAGTGATGGGAAAGTCATTCATCTTCAAAGGGGCGTTGTGGTGTTTGGGCATGATGCTTCACCAAAACATGTTCTAAAATAATCCTATCTCATGCCAGACACAATTTAGCATGTGACGTCTGCAATGCAAATTTGATGTCAGTGAGAGAAACAATAAGGCAAACAGATGTTATAGTGTATAGAATTGTCACATAACAAGGCATAATACAACATAACAATTCTACTTATATAAGGTAGCCTAGTCCATATTATAAACCGGGTGGTTCGAGCCCTGAATTGCTGACAGCCATGGTATGTCAGTCCTTATACCAGGGGTATTTTTACTACTCTAATTATGTAGGTGCCCGTGTGTAATAACAATAAGGCACTCAGAGGTTTGTAGTATTTGGCCAATATACCACGGCTAAGGGCTGTATCCAGGCACTCCGCTTTGCGTCGTGCATAAATATCTGCCCTTAGCTGTGGTATATTAGCCATATACCACACCCCCTCTGGCCTTATTGCTTAAATATAACACTTCCACTAATCACACACACAGGCACACACACACACACACACACACACACAGAGTTGGGTAGGTTACTTTGTAAATGTAATTCGTTACAATTACTAGTTTCCTGTCCAAAATTGTCATTGATTTGCATTGGACTTGTGCCACAAATACTAACAAGTTAGCGTTTGAAAAAAAGTGGCCATACAAAACCGAAGCATGGGTTGCTGTCATACCTTGTCCATAGACTGCTTACAGGTTAAGGAAACCAATATGTCATTTTATAATTTGGGTGAACAATCCCTTTAAAATTGAGATTTCTTAAAAAAGGGGATTTCTTAAAAAAGAAACATCACTTAATAGCAGGAACAGCACCAATTTGAGATGGTGGATTTCATGGCTTGCTGAAATGACATGGAACGACCCAGTAGCTTACAGGCAGCTCAGTGGCAAGTATAATTCTGTATTTAATATTACCATACACCTACTGTACTGTGATATAAATACAGTATCAAGGCAAGTACTGTGTAATGACACAGTAAAATAGACTGTATTATACTGCAAAAAAAATTAAAAAGTAGATGCACCCATAATTTGAATTAATTAATGGACATTTATTGATTGGAGGGGTTTATTTTTTTACAGTATTTTACTGTAATTACAAGGTATTGGTGTAAGCAGGTTGGCTGCTAGGTAAAGTGTTTACACATTACAGTATATTAACATATTTTGTGTTTTATATCACTTGCACTTCTCGAGGTAATAACAAAGGCTACCGAACTGGTAGTTAGTTGCACAGGGCAAAACCATACCAAAAGGACATGGCAAAATACTCATCCATTAAAGAATGAACACTTGCTGCCACTCCAATCTGTCCACTATACACATTCAGGGGGCACTATTATCACATAGGAGTTAAATTGTTACAGCATTCTCACTCGTGTGTGCAACAAATATAGTGTATGTAGCATCTTACAAGGCACTCCACTATGTTAATGAGCCAGAAACAACAATACCATGCACCTAGCGGTCAAAAGGTTTTTGGGGCTCCAAAGATACGGTACGGTACTGTATTCTGTGGGGTGGTATTACAGTAGCATTCCAAATACAGCAATTCTTTCCCCTCCCACAACCTTTTCCCCCAACGCACCATAATTGACAGAATGCTGCAGTAAAACGTTTCAGAGTGTTTTACTGTTGATAATACCCCAAATTACCATATAATTACAGTTATCCGTTACAGTGACTGTAACTGATTACATTTTTTGTAATCAGATTCCATGTAATCTGTTACTCCCCAACCCTGGACACACACAACTCTTTGTTTTACTATCCTTGTGGGGACCAAAAAATGTATTCCCATTAAAATCTTATTTTCCCTAACCCACCCTAATTGTAACCCTTTCCCTAAACCTAACCCCTAACATGCTGACTAAACTGCCCGCCTTTGTGCATGAGCGTTGAAAAATAAATGTATACATACATGTTATTCAATCATTTCATCCAAATTGCTTGCGCGCAACGGCATCTGTGTAGCGAGGTGTTAAGATCGAACGTGGTTCTATTTTAGACTCTTGACAGGCTGCAAATCCCACCTCTCCTATCGACTCATTGGTTTTTATCAGCCTACTAACCCATGTGGGTGATTGAAAGATGAACAAGATCCACACTCCAGTCCAGTTGGTGGCGGTAATGCAACTAAAGTTGGTTTCCAACCGTCATATATAATCCACAGAAGGAGAAGCAAGATGGAGAGATTAAACAAAGAAAACTAATTTAAAACTTCATTCAGGTTGTACAATAACAACCCAATGTTATCTACCAGGACAAATTATCTTTAAAAAACTATAGGTGGTATTCTGCCTTCTCCCTACAGTTTTCAGCAGTTAGCTTCGCCCACGGCTGCCTCATGTGAACTGCAATCCCGACTCTGTGTTTTAACATTTAGAAATGTCAATAACCATTGCTTGCAATACGGCTTTCTAAACATAAATGGATTGCCCTTATCTGTCTGTTTTCCGTAAACAAGCGCTGTAACATGGAGATATGGCCGTGTGGGAACACTAACCCTTTAAAGGTGTGAATCAATTTAAACTTTTGTTTTTAGACAATTATTTCTTGCTGATATGAAAGATAACATCCAACAGGTCCCAGACCTGCTCAATGGGATTGAGATCCGGGCTCTTCACTGGTCATGGCAGGACATTGACATTCCTGTCTTGCAGGAAATCACGCACAGAACGAGCATTGTCATGCTGGAGGGTCATGTCAGGATGAGCCTGCAGGAAGGGTACCACATGAGGGAGGAGGATGTCTTCCCTGTAATGCACAGTGTTGAGATTGCCTGCAATGACAACAAGCTCAGTCCGATGATGCTGTGACACACTGCCCCAGACCATGACGGACCCTCCACCTCCAAATCGATTCTGCTCCAGTGTACAGGCCTCGGTGTAACGCTCATTCCTTCGGCGATAAACGCAAATCCGACCATCACCCCCAGTGAGACAAAACCGTGACTCGTCGGAGAAGAGCTCTTTTTGCCAGTCCAGTCTGATCCAGAGGCGGTGGGTTTGTGCCCATAGGCGACATTGTTGCCGGTGATGTCTGGTGAGGACCTGCCTTACAACAGGCCTACAAGCCCGCAGTCCAGCCTCTCTCAGCCAATTGCGGACAGTCTGAGCACTGATGGAGGGATTGTGTGTTCCTGAAGTAACTTGGGCAGTTGTTGTTGCCATCCTGTACCTGTCCCGCAGGTGTGATGTTCGGATGTACCGATCCTGTGCAGGTGTTATTACACGTGGTCTGCCACTGCGAGGACACTCAGCTGTCCGTCCTGTCTCCCTGTAGCGCTGTCTTAGGCGTCTCGCAGTACGGACATTGCAATTTATTGCCCTGGCCACATCTGCAGTCCTCATGCCTCCTTGCCTAAGGCATGTTCACGTAGATGAGCAGGGACCCTGGGCATCTTTCTTTTGGTGTTTTTCAGAGTCCGTAGAAAGGCCTCTTTAGTGTTCTAAGTATTCATAACTGACCTTAATTGCCTACCGTCTGTAAGCTGTTAGTGTCGTAACGACCGTTCCACAGGTGCATGTTCATTAATTGTTCATGGTTCTTTGAACAAGCATGGGAAACCTTGTTTAAACCCTTTACAGTGAAGATCTGTGAAGTTATTTGGATTTTTACGCATTATCTTTGAAAGACAGGGTCCTGAAAAAGAGACATTTCTTTGTTTGGTGAGTTTATATGTGCATATATAGACTATGATTGCATAAATTGCTTCTAATCTAAAGTATCATGCACACTAATAACAAATGGTTCTATATAGTGCAAAATAGAGTTATTCCTTTAGCGGATCTTTTCATGGTGCTATAAAGAACCCCTTCCAAAGTTTCTTTAAAGAACCATTAAAAAAAGGTTAGCGCATCAAACAGGATTCTGCTATCGCTGCAACCTTTTTTGGTGCCACAGAGAACCCTTTTTAATTCATCTTTATAGATCCTTAATGGAGAATGGTTCTATTAAGAACCTTTCTCAACATAAAAGGTTCTTCAAATAACCGTTTGACGAACCATACAGGGGCTCTTATTCTGGTTCACCAAACAGTAAAAAACATAAGTTACTGGCAGCCCTTTATAAAAAAAAGTACAGTATGTTTCGATACATTTCAAAGAAACTTTGGTTTAACAGTAGATTACTGTAAAGAAGTGCTGTCTCCCCGGAACAATTGTTTATTTATTTTTTAAATGTCCAAGAGAATCCGACATCCTCCCCAGACCTAGTGCTGTTGCTCTAGGTCTGGGATTTCCGAGACTACTAACTATCACTAGTTAACAGGGAAGAAGTACAACCTACAACACATAAATGTCTCCTAGCCTCCCATGCATAGGCTACTTTCTGCCCCTACACTGTAGAATGTACAATAACTTGCTGGTAGCAATTAGCCAGTAAATAACAGTGATGTATTTTACAGTAGAGCTACTGTAATCCATTTTTTGGTTATCCATTTTATTGCACACATATTTTTACTGTAATCAAATGTACGGTATATTATTGGAATTACTGAATGTAGCGACATATTACCCAGTGTTCTTTGTTAGTTTTCATTTTTGGTCATTATGTGAGCACTCTTGTCCTTAGCAATTTAAAGGCAGGGCGTTCAACCAAGGTTGATTCAAGAATATATCCCAGTCATAGCAAGAAAAATATTTCTGTAACTGTTGTTGTAGTTAAGGATACATTGGTCAACAAAATAATTGTATTTACAACAAGATATCTTATTATATATATCTTAATATCTCTGGATAGTGCCAATACAATCAAACAAAGTTTTTTTTAAATTGACGCCTTTCGGCTGCATGGCCTTCATCAGGGAGTACAACCCTGACGAAGGCCATGCAGCAGAAAGACGTTGGTTTGTAAAAAACGTTGTTTCTATTGAACATGCCATACTAATAAAGGCATTTTAATTAATTATATGAAGATTGCCTTGGTCCTCCTTTCTTTTTGATGACCAATTTACCCATTTTACCAAAGAGCACCTTCCATCTACCAAAATGTACTATTGTGTATCTTAGTAGCACTTCCCTTCCTCCTCTTTCTACTAGTGCCAATACAATACAGAGATATTCATGGTATCTTGATACACAGTACAATACAGTAAAAGTGTAAACGTAAAAAAAAAAATATATATACAGGATTTTACTGCAATTACAAGTGATTAAAACAAACAGGTTGGCATTTGCATTTTACAACATATTAATAATTACTAGGTGTTTTATATCACTTGCACTTCTAGAGGCCTAAACAAAGGCTTCCAAACTGGCCATGATTACAGGGCAAAACATATTGAATGGATATGGGTAAATATCCAACCATTAAAAGGTGTAAGACCCTCTACCAATCTGATCTGTGCCCTATATATACACTGTACTGAACAAAAATATAAACACAACATCTAAAGTGCTGGTCCCATGTTTCATGAGCTGAAATAAAAGATCGCAGAAATGTTCCATATGCACAAAAAGGTTATTTCTCTCGATTTATGTGCAGAATTTTCTCTACATCCCTGTTAGTGCGCAATTCTCCTTTGCCAAGATAATTCATCAACCTGACAGGTGAGGCATATCAAGAAGCTGATTAAACAGCATGATCATTACACAGGTTCACCTGGAGACAATAAAAGGGCACTCTAAAATGTGCAGATTTATCACACAACAAAATGGCACAGATGTCTCAAGTTTTGAAGGAGTGTGCAATTGGCATGCTGACTGCAGGAATATTGCCAATACAATACTGTCCAACAGAGCTGTTGCCAGGGAATTTAATGTTTCTGCCTACCATATGCCGCCTCCAACGTCATTTTAGAGAATTTGGTAGTACGTCCAACCGGCCTCACAACTGCAGACCACGTGTAACCATGCCATCCCGGGACCTCTACACCCAGTTTCTTCACCTGCGGGATAGTTCTGAAGAGTATTTATATATGTAATAAGCCATTTTGTGGGGAGAAACTCATTCTGATTGGCTGGACCTGGCTCTCCAGTTAGTGGGCCACTGCCCACCCATGGCTGAATCCCTGCCCAGTCATGTGAAATCCATAGATTAGGGCCTACTGAATTTATTTAAATTCACGGATTTCCTTCAATGAACTGTAACTCAGTAAAGATTTAGAATTTGTTGCATATAAAGTTTTTGTTCAGTATACACTTAATTGTTAGGGAACTACTAACACATCAATTGAAATTGGTACAGGACTCTCACTAACGGCGGAAACAAATATAGCCACTTACAAGGAACGCCTTAAAATATGTTAATGAGTCAGTGATTCGTTCTCCTCCCACAATGTACCATAATTTACAGTATGCTGAAGTAAATATATAGAAAAACAACTATACAGTGCTTTATTGTTGAATTGTATTCTAAATCAAATCTGCAATTGCTAATAATGAATATTTAACTGTATATGACTTGCCTTAACAAATGCTTCTAAACTGACAGTGACTACAGAAAACAGGTTTGAGACTTGCTGCCTCTCCGATCTGTCTTCTACATGAATGTAATTGCTAGGGAACCACTACCACATATCACTTTAATTGGTACAGCACTGACGTGTACAACAAATATAGCCTCTTACAAGACATGTCTCAAAATATGTTAATGAGTAAGAAACAACAATACCATGCACCCACTACTTTTCAAAAGGCACACAAAATAATGCAGTACGGTACTGTATTCTTAATTACAGTAAATTACTGGCAGCAATTTGCTGTAGAGTTACAGGACAAGATTTGTAGATTTCCTAAAACACAGTATATTACCGTATCCTGTGGGGGTACATCATTCTCACTCACGGGTGCAACAAATATAGCCTCTTGTCACGAACCGGCTCAAAGCCCGTAACAAAAAGGGAGACAACGTGGCGATAAGGAATAACAAACAAAAAATATATTAACTGAGGTAACCTATATACAAATAAACAAGGGGGTGTGTAATCAGTAGTGTAAGTGAGTGGTTGCATGTAGAGATGTGAGTGTTGAAAGATGCCAAAGCAAACAAACAAACCGTCCACAAAAAATGCTACATCCAAAATCAAACAATGTGTCTGCATGGAGAGAGTCTCAATGAATGGGGAAAAGGTATATTTATCCCGAGACACACCCGGGCCCAGGAGTGTCCCATTTTGCTAACAACTCTCCCAGCTCCGTCCACCGACATCCTAATAAGGAAAACAACAGCAAAGAGAAAGAATTTGTCAGACAGAGTGTGAGGGTCATCACACTCTTACAAGGCACATCTTAAAATATTTGAATGAGTACTGTTTACAGTATTTTACTGTGCATTCTACAGTGTTTTACTGTTAAAATGACAGAAAGGTCTTAGAGTGTGTTGTAAAACAAATATATGGTATTTTACTTTGCATTCTACGGTAATATACTGTATTCAGTTTTAACAGTATCATACTGTTGATTAATACAGTAAGTTACTGATCAAATTACAAAAACGGCTAACAGAGTAACATTAAAACTGAAACTAAATAATACAAAAACAAAATAGGAATGTTTTTATCAAAAACTAAAACTGAATAAAAAAATAGTAAATCAAGTCGGAAAACGAACTGAAACTAAAATGAAATTCAATTTTTTTAAAAATTAAAAATTATTTAAAAAAAAAAACTTGATATAAAATAACAACTATAATAATCTTGGATAATTGTACTTTAATATTCAAAATATTGGATAAGGAAATTACCATTATACAAGGGACTCTATTCAATCTGTATCGCTGAAGCTGTGAAGGAACACAGCCTTTAAATTCCAATCACGCTGTAATGCTGACCTTCTGCGATATGTTTTGAATAGAGTCCGCACCCTTTTTTCTGACAGTGTATGTTGTTATGTGTCTCATATGTACCAAACAGTCACCACATATGAACTTAGCTCTTAGGAAATAAAAGTTATTTATTTTGAATCACATAGTGCTCATCACCTCCTAATAATTTATCAGCATATGACTACTTATTGAGATTCATTTCACCATAGGAGTTTAACCATAGGAGTTGGTAAGATAGCACAAACAGATCTGGGACCACTAGCCCATGCTACAGTAGGCAGGCCTATAGGCATTACACTCAAATAGCTGTTTACAGAACTCTCAAGGATCACATAGATGCGGTAAAGAGGTCAATGGAACTCGACCCAAACAATGGAAAGGACCATGGAAACTCGTGGGGGAAAGATGCCATGGGGGAAAGATCCCGAATATCCTCATTACCCCCCAGCAAAACTAGACTACATTTAGGCTATTGTTTATTTGTGTATTTCATACTATGTTGAGGTAAAAAAAATAGGATCAACTGCATTACAGTTAAAAATGACTTTGACTAACACCACCGATTTCTCTAAGCTAGCTAAGCTACGTATTTAATCGAATGGGAGTTAGCATTTAGGCGTCACTTCTAAACATGAAAAGGGACTATGTCTAAATGTAATGCAAATATATATCCAAATGGGACTGTAGTAACCACATTGGGCCTGTTACAATACATCAATCATGACAGATTTGACAAATATTCTTTGTTAGATCAGATTTGTTGAATGTGCGCCAACCCAGCATCCTTCTGTCCCCTACGGTCTGTGGGGTTGGAATTCGGTCCTGTGTTTCTCTGTTGCCATGGCGACCATATGTATCTGTCGTAAGTAATGAGTGAGAATTTGGTGGGTTGGAATAAGTGGGTCAGTCTGATTCCATAGGATGTTTCTGCCCAGCCGTGGTCATCACCCTTAAAGTATTCCCTGACTCTTCTACATGTTGGCCTATCTTTACGATGCCAGATTCAGAGGGGTAAAGCATGATATGCAGAACAGTATTCGTGGCTTGCACTGGTGTGGTTATCAAAGTGCCCTGCTGTGCTTTAAGTAGGGATCCCTAGAGAGGGATTTGAGCAGAGATTAAACAAGCCAGGCCTCCTTCTTCTACAATACACTGGAGGAATGACTTTCTCTCAGCCAGCAGCCATACAGAAGAAAGCTAATTCCTAACCCTCCTCTGCTCCTCTCTGTGCTTTCACTCAACCTTGAGTCATTGTCTCCTACTGACAACACTAGTATTTGTGAGGTATTTACTGTAACTGATTGCTGAAATCCAACAGGGATTTTTTATTTATTCTGTAGTGTAATTTGTCTCCCAGAGATATAGCTTATTCTTCATACCTTGCAGACAAAACCAAAATATTAGACAGGTACAGGTTTCAGCACATACTGACTGAATACAAACTCTATGTTATGTGAACCACCCCGATCAAGCTGTGCATTGTCATTTTCTGGCCAAATTACTCCCCATTCACCAGACTTGGGTCCAATAGATAAATCAAGTGCACCTCAAGTATTTGAAATTAATTGTATTTGACCATGTTCTATTTTTCATATACAAGACCCACTGGTTGATGCTTATTCATAAAACACTCTTAGGCCTCACTCCTCCCTATCTCCTGCAGCCTTTAATCCTCCACATACAACACCCCGTTCCTACAATCACATTTTGTTAAAGATCCCCAAACTAGTCTTGGTAGCCATTTGATTAGCTGTTCAGGAGTCTTATGGCTTGGGGGTAGAAGCTGTTTAGAAGCTTCTTGGACCTAGACTTGGCACTCCAGTACCGCTTGCCGTGCAGTAGCAGAGAGAACAGTCTATGTTTCAGGGAACTTGCAGGTGCCTTGGTGGAAGAGTGGGGTAACATCTCACAGCAAGAACGGACAAATCTGGTGCAGTCCATGAGGAGGAGATGCACTGCAGTACTTAATGCCGCTGGCAACAACAACTGCCCGAGTTACACCAGGAACGCACAATCCCTCCATCAGTGCTCAGACTGTCCGCAATAGGCTGAGAGAGGCTGGACTGAGGGCTTGTAGGCCTGTTGTAAGGAAGGTCCTCACCAGACATCACCGGCAACAACGTCGCCTATGGGCACAAACCCACCGTCTCTGGATCAGACAGGACTGGCAAAAAGTGGTCTTTACTGACGAGTCGCGGTTTTGTCTCACCAGGAGTGATGGTCGGATTTCCGTTTATCGTCGAAGGAATGAGCGTTACACCAAGGCCTTTACTCTGGAGCGGGATCGATTTGGGGGTGGAGGGGCCATCATGGTCTGGGGCGGTGTGTCACAGCATCATCGGACTGAGCTTGTTGTCATTGTAGGCAATCTCAACGCTGTGCGTTACAGGGAAGACATCCTCCTCCCTCATGTGGTAACCTTCCTGCAGGCTCATCATGACAATGCCACCAGCTATACTGCTCATTCTGTGCATGATCTCCTGCAAGACAGGAATGTCAGTGTTTCCAAGGAAGGGCCTGGATCCCAATCCCATTGAGCACATCTGGCACCTGTTGGATCGGAGGGGGAGGAGGAACAAAACACGTAGAAATGTGATGTTAGGAGCAACTTAGAATTTTACAGTTGGAGAACCTGGATGAACATCTAATTCTGCAGCGAAACAGAATGTTGTCATACATGCACATCTGTGGGTGTGCATTGTGCTTTCCTCCGTACATGAGTCTGTGTGTACGGTGCGTTCGGAAAGTATTCAGACAACTTGACATTTTCCACATTTTGTTAAGTTACAGCCTCATTATTTAATTGATTAACAAAACAAATGTCCTCAATCTACACACAATACTCCATAATGACAAATTAAAAACAGGTTTTTGTACACTGTTGCAAATTTTTTACAAATAAAAAACGGAAATATCACATTTACGTAAGTATTTAGCCCCTTTAATCAGTACTTTGTTGAAGCTCCTTTGGCAGCAATTACAGCACAGAGTCTTCTTGGGTATGACGCTACAAGCTTGGCACACCTGTATTTGGGGAGTTTCTCCTATTCTTCTCTGCAGATCCTCTCAAGCTCTGTCCAGTTGGATGGGGAGCGTTGCTGCACAGCTATTTTCAGATCTCTCCAGAGATGTTCGATCCGGTTCAAATCTGGGTTCTGGCTGGGACATTCAAGGACATTCAGAGACTTGTCCCGAAGCCACTCCTGCATTGTCTTGGCTGTGTGCTTAAGGTCGTTGTCCCGATGGAAGGTGAACCTTCGCCCCAGTCCAAGGTCATAAGCTCTCTGGAGCAGGTTTTCATCAAGGATCTCTCGTTACTTTGCTCGGTTCATCATTGTCTAAATCCTGACTAGTCTCCCAGTCCCTGCCGCTGAAAAATATCCCCACAACATGATGCTGCCACCACCATGCTTTACTGTAGGGATGGTGCCTGGTTTCCTACAGACGTGACGCTTGGCATTCAGGCCAAAGAGTTCAGTCATGGTTTCATCAGACCAGAGAATCATGCTTCTCATGGTCTGAAAGTCTTAAGGTGCCTTTTGGAAAACTCCAAATTAGAATTTTATAGAATAGCATGTTATATCACTTAATCCGGCATAGCCAAAGACACGACAACTGTCAACTGTGGGACCTTATAAAGACAGGTGTGTGCCTTTCCCAATCATGTCCAATCAATTGAATGTACCACAGGTGGACTTAATTGAAGTTGTGGAAACATTTTAGGGATGATCAATGTAAACAGGACGCACCTGAGATAAATTTCGAGTCTCATAGCAAAGGCCTTGTTAATACCAGGCATACAATGGGCTCCAAAATTACTGGCACCCCTGGCTGGCAATGCACAAACATTACTTAAGAAAATAGAAAAAATATAATTATAGAGATAATACCAACATGTGAGAAATACTGTACTTTATTAATGTTTCAATGGAACCTACCAAAATCATACAATTATTTAATACAAAATACATTTCACCAAAATCAAGGATTCATAATTATTGGCACTCCTCATTTAGTACTTAGTGCAATGACCTCTGGCAAGAATAACAGCATGGAGTCTTTTCCTGTCATGTTTGACAAAGTTAAGGAACACATTTGGAGGGATTTTGGACCATTCCTCTATGCAGATCCTTTCAAGATCCTTCACATTCTTGAGTTTGCGCTTATCAACTGGCCTCTTTAACTCAGCCGACAGGTTTTCCATTGGATTGAGGTCCGGCGACTGAGATGGCCATGGCAGAACACTGCTTTTTATGTTTTGGGTCATTGTCTTGTTGGAAAATCCACCTACGGCCCAGTCCCAGTCTTCTGGCAGAGGCAACCAGATTGTCAGCCAAAATTGCCTGATGCTTGGTGGAATTCATTATCCCATCAATCTTAACCAGTTCCCCTGGACCTCTGGAATTAAAACTGACCCACCACCATATTTCACAGTGGGTATGAGGTGCCTCTCCTTATATGCATCGCTGTTTCAACGCAAAACATGTTGATGCTGTACCTGACCAACACGTTCCATTTTGGTCTCTGCTGACCAGAGCACTTTCTTCCAGTCATAATTTAAATTATGTTTGGAAAACTCCAAGCGCTTGCGTCTGTGTCTTAGGGTCAGAAATGGCTTTCTTCTGGCAACCCTTCCAAAGAGCCTGTGGTTGTGGAGGTGGCGTCTGATGGTTATTTTTGAAACCTGGTGACCCCAAGACGCCACCAAGGCCTGCAATTCTTTCACAGTGATTCTTGGGGATTTTGTTGCTTCTCTCACCATCCTCCTCCCTATCCTGGAGGAGGATGCGTCCTCTACCCGTGAAGTTTTCATCTGTTCCATATCATTTTTTTATTTTTATAATTGCCCTGACAGTGCTCAGTCGTTCAATCGTTTGTGGATCTTCTTGTACCCATTACCAGATTTATGAAAGTCTACAACCATCTGTCTCTTTTGAACTGCCAGTTATTTTGTTTTCTTCATGGTGTTGGATGACAAAGGGATATTGCATGCGTGTTACCTCACTTCTAGTGAAACAGGAAGTGATGTAATGGCTCAATATAGTTCCTTAGATAAACCTAAATAAGTAGAATTTAATTCCTAGTTTAATGTTGGTAGATGTTATTTACAATAATCTTTAAGGGTGCCATTAATTGTGAAACCTTGATTTGGAGGCCATTGATTTTTAATCAAAAATTATTTTGGTAGGTTCCACTGAAACATTAATAAAGTACAGTAAGTCGGTATTTTGAGTTTATCTCTATAATTATTTTGTTAATCTTCACATTTTTTATTTATTTTATTTAATTTTTTGAATTTGTACCCCTTTTTCTCCCCGATTTCGTGGTATCCAATTGTTAGTAGCTCCTAGATTGTCTTATCGCTACAACTCCCGTACGGGCTCGGGAGAGGCGAAAGTCATGCGTCCTCCGATACACAACCTAACCAAGCCGCACTGCTTCTTAACACAGCGCGCATCCAACCAGGAAGCCAGACGCACCAATGTGTCGGAGGAAATACTGTGCACCTGGCAACCTTGGTTAGCGTGCACTGCCGCCGGCCGGCCACAGGAGTCGCTGGTGCGCGATGAGACAAGGATATCCCTACCGGTCAAACCCTCCCTAACCCGGACGATGCTAGGCCAATTGTGCATCGCCATTATGACAGAGCCTGGGCGCACAGCTGGCGCCAGCTGGGCGCACAGCTGGCGCTGCAGTACAGCGCCCTTAACCACTGCGCCACACGGGAGGCCCCTGTTAATCTTTTTTAAAGTATTGTTTGTGCATTGCCAGTCAGGGGTGGCAGTAATTTTGGAGCCCACTGTATGTGATCTTGTGACTGATGCTCCCCTCTCTCGGTCTCTCTACATCTATCGCCGTCTCCAGGCCCATTCCCATGGTCATTAACAGTATTTTTGTTTGATCTCAAGAGGGGAACAGATTAGAGCAGAGGATGAAGGAACACAAGTTATCTGAGAGCTTGTGAGAGTGGGGGAAGAGATAAGGGAACGAGAGCAGAGGGCTTGAGAGTGAGAGGGAAAGGGGGGAGGGAGGGTGAGAAAGAGAAAGACAGAGAGAATACGAGAGGGCAGGGAGAGTAGACCAGAGAAGAGAGGTAGAGCAAGAGTGGTAGACAGAGAGTCATATGATGTCTCACTGCAGACTAAATTTGATTGTCAGACACAGCTTTCATTATTCCTCGTTCTTCAAGGATAATTAAATTATAATTAAAGAAGCTAATCTTAGGTCAGTTTTGCTCCCCGCCTAATGGTTAGGGATAGGATTTGGGGATTGTAAACAGATCCTAGATCTGTGCCAGCTGCCAAAGGGCTTTAACTATCCCCAGGGAAGTCCTCCAGTGGGTGTCAGGAAGAGCAGCACAGCCAGTAACATGTCTAGGTAATTACCTTTTAGTTACCAAAGTAATTACAGAGCAATTACAGTACAGGTCAAAAGTTTGGACACATCTACTCATTCCAGGGTTTTTCTTTATTTTGACTATTTTCTACATTGTCGAATAATAGTGAAGACATCAAACTATGAAATAACACATATGGAATCATGTAGTAACAAAAAAAGTGTTAAACAAATTAAATATATAAGTAGCCACCCTTTGTCTTGAGCTTTGCACACTCTTGGCATTCTCTAAACCAGCTTCATGAGGTAGTCACCTGGAATGCATTTCAATTAACAGGTGTGCCTTGTTAAAAGTACATTTGTGGAATTTCTTTCCTTCTGAATGCTTTTGAGCCAATCAGTTGTGTTGTGACAAGGTAGGGTTGGTATACAGAAGATAGCCCTGTTTGGTAAAAGACCAAGTTCATATTATGGCAAGGATAGCTCAAAAAAGCAAAGAGAAACGACAGTCTATCATTACTTTAAAACATGAAGGTCAGTCAATCTGTAAAATTTCAAGAACTTTAAAAGTTTCTTCAAGTGCAGTCGCAAAAATCATCAAGCGCTATGATGAAACTGGCTCTCATGAGGACCGCCACAGGAAAGGAAGACCCAGAGTTACCTCTGTTGCAGAGGATAAGTTCATTAGAGTTAGCAGCCTCAGAAATTGCAGCCCAAATAAATGCTTTACAGAGTTCAAGTAACAGACACATCTCAACATCAGCTGTTTAGAGGAGACTGCGTGAATCAGGCTTTCATGGTCGAATTGCTGCAAAGAAAACCACTGCTAAAGGACAAATAAATGAAGAAGTCTTGCTTGGGCCAAGAAACACTAGCAATGGACATTAGACTGGTGGAAATCTGTCCTTTGGTCTGATGCGTCCAAATTTGAGATTTTTGGTTCCAACAGTCGTGTGTTTGTGAGACGCAGAGTAGGTGAACGGATGATCTCCGCATGTGTGGTTCCCACCGTCAAGCATGGAAGAGGAGGTTCTGCATTCTGAATTGATACACCATCCCATCTGGTTTGCGCTTAGTGGGACTATCATTTGTTTTTCAACAAGACAATGACCCAACACATCTCCAGGCTGTGTAAGGGCTATTTGACCAAGCAGGAGAGTGATGGAGTGCTGCATCAGATGATCTGGCCCCCACAATCACCCGACCTCAACCCAATTGAGATGGTTTGGGATGAGTTTGACCGCAGAGTGAAGTAAAAGCTGCCAAGAAGTGCTCAACATATGTGGGAACTCCTTCAAGACTGTTGGAAAAGCATTCCAGGTGAAGCTGGTTGAGAGAATGCCAAGAGTGTACAAAACTGTCATCAAGGCAAAGTGTGGCTACTTTGAATCATCTCAAATATATTTTGATTTGTTTAACACTTTTTTGGTTACTACATGATTATGTGCTATGTCATAGTTTTGATGTCTTCACTATTATTCTACAATAGTAAAAATAAAGAAAAACCCTGGAATGAGTATGTCCAAACTTTTGACTGGTACTGTACATATGAGGGTAACTTGGTGTTAAGTGCTGCCTCAATCCCTTTGTCTTTGAATCGAAACAACACAACAGCCTTAAGAACTGCCAGATCAACATTATTTTAGATTAGTGAATGAGGAAGTGAAGGGGTTACAGGTCAGGGTTCAACCCATGGCTGGCTGATCTCTATGGTGGAAGTGAGACTTGTAGATGTTAATTACCTGCACCTCCACATAGCTCAGGTCTCAGGACCAAAAGACAGAGACCAGTGTGTTCGGCAGACCTGGGTTCAAATCTGTTCTCTTTTAAATACATTAGCTGAGTTTGATTGAGCTTGCGTGACGCAATGGAGCCAATGAAATAGTCTCAAAAGTGCAAACCCACACACGTGGCATCTCGCACTCCAGGCACACTCAATCTAACGCTCAAAAACAGTACTTGACAGAAAACCAATACTGTTGGAACCCAGGTAGGTCTGGTGGATGGTGGCTAATCTGGTATAGAAACAGTGTTAAACCCCGGCTGTCAGAGTATAAAGCTATGCTTTAAGACAAATCCTCAACTAATGAGTTATAATCTCGTAACATAACCATATTTTTTCTCTCTTTTAATCCCCCCATACTGACACGTCACTACTGTTAACATCTCAGTAACATCAGGATTGGAAAAGAGGGGGATCTTTCTAGTCAACTATGACTGTTGGCTTATCGGGGAGGCATAAATCAAATCAAATATTGAACGTATCAGTAACCTTGAGGACGTACCTGAGAAGTTGAAATGCATTTACATACTTCATGTTGACGTAGTTATATGAAATTGAAAATGAGGATGAGGAAAATAAATGCAAGTCGAGGCAAAGAGAACAAACATACGATTACCACAGCATTTAACTCATGTTATTCAGTATTCACATTACAACATCCACATTGTTCAGCTAGTGACAATTTTCTAACAATCTCAATATACTGTATATTTACTTTGTAATACATTATACCAAGAGGCACTTTCAGTAAGTCTGGCCAAAAAGGAGCTACAGTATAGTGTCTAAATTACAAAAACAGTAAAAAATAAATAAAGTTTATCTAAAAGACTTTTGTTGTCATTTTAATTTGTTATATCTGTACAGCATATATTTTGTACAAAATGGAACAATAAACTAGTAATAAAATGAAATACTTCACAAATACTGGTGAATCACACGTCTGTTTTCCCCGTCCTATAGGTATTGCTACATGTGTTAAGTGCAAGATACAAGAGAGAAGAAACAGTAATAATTATTCCGTTTGTGAAGTGCCGGCTATAGATAAATACATAAAACAAGTCTCATATGTCTCGTTTAAGAATGTGTAAAGCTTGTTTGGTTCTCGTTGTGGCTAACGTGATCAAACATATGCCCACAAACAGAGACATATTGTTCGTTCCCAATGGCACCCAATTCGCTATACTGTATAGTGCACTACTTTTGACCAGAGCCATTTGGGACCTGGTCAATAGGGAGTCATTTAGGACACAGACAGAATGAATGGCACAGTACTGGCAATAGCCTAAAAAAACATCACACAGGACAGAGTTAAAACATGAAGCAAAGTCTGAGGAAGGATGTTGGGCTTCAAACTGTGCCTGTTGTTGTTTAAACCACGGGAGCGCAATGCTTTCAATGCCCTATTGTCCATGTTTGGTTCCTATTGTAGAGTTGCTGCTGCCCACTGATTGGGTGGAATTATGGCAATAGTAGTACTCTGAAAGAAATGTGTCAACAAGAGCATGTGACCACTATCACGTCCTTGTCAAATACTAAATGCCAAGATGTTATTCTTAATCTAAGGTTCTGTTCTGAATAGGATGTATTATGACACACTTTGGAATTGCGTGCAAGTGAGCTCCCCTAGACAATTGCACATGACTTTGTAATTGCACGAGGCAGTCTACAGTTGATGTGTGTGTATGTGTGTGTGCGCGTGTGAGCTTCCCCCAGCTCAGGCAGATGGAATAGGAGCAAACAGAGCTAACCTCTCATCTGATTGGTAGTCACATGAATAACTGTGTTCTCACACGCATATAGCCGCGACACATACTGTATAATCTCCCTCACATACCAGTTACGTAGCTGACCTTTGCATGTTATGAATAAACACAGCCTTTCGATTATACCACAAAACAAAAATCCCCACATAACTAACCTATACGGAAATGTGAAATGTGATCAAAACAACTGTATGGAAACATACGTTTAAAATATAAATCCTGGGTGTGTTTTAAACAAGATGCATGTAGAAATGGAGGGATGAAAAAAAGAGAGATGAAGAAGGGAGAGATGTTCTGGAGGACAAACATTTGAAGGGTTTTTCTCTTTAGGCGCTCAGAGGACTGTCAGACCACGCACGCACACACGCACACACACACACACACACACACACACACACACACACACAAAAAGGGTGCCATTTGAGACACAGCGAGTGTCACTTAAAGACAAACCAATTATCCGGTATGACACACAACATCCCTCTCTCATCCTTCTTTCTTCTGCTGCTGTCCCTCCCTCCCCTCTCCCGCTGCCTCCCTACACTGTATCCATGTGTCAGGGACGCACAGTGCTGTTGCCACGGGTCATATTAATCCTGTGTTTACCGATACAGAGAGAAGCTAGCATTGGAACACCTATGTGAGAATGCTATTCATTGACTACAGCTCAGCGTTCAACACCATAGTGCCCTCAAAGCTCATCACTAAGCTAAGGACCCAGGGACTAAACACCTCCCTCTGCAACTAGATTCTGGACTTCCTGATGGGCCGCCCCCCAGGTGGTAGGGGTAGGTAACAACACATCCGCCACGCTGATCCTCAACACAGGGGCCCCTCAGGGGTGTGTGCTCAGTCCCCTCCTGTACTCCCTGTTCACTCATGACTGCACGGCCAGGCAAGACTCCAACACCATCATTAAGTTTGCTGACGATACAACAGTGGTAGGCCTGATCACCGGCAATGATGAGACAGCCTATAGGGAGGAGGAGGTCAGAGACCTGACCGTGTGGTGCAAGGACAACAACCTCTCCCTTAACCTGATCAAGACAAAGGAGATAATTGTGGACTACAGGAAAAGGAGGGTCGAGCACGCCCCCATTCTCATCGACAGGGCTGTAGTGGAGCAGGTTGAGAGCTTCAAGTTACTTGGCATCCACATTACCAACAAACTAACATGGTCCAAGCACACCAAGACTGTTGTGAAGAGGGAACTACAAAACCTATTTGCCCTCAGGAGACTGAAAAGATTTGGCATGGTCCTCAGATCCTTAAAAGGTTTTACAGCTGCACCATTTAGAGCATCCAGACGGGTTGCATCACTGCCTGGTATGGCAACTGCTCGGCCTCCAACAGCAAGGCACTACAGAGGTCATTACAGTGCCTTGCGAAAGTATTCGGCCCCCTTGAACTTTGCGACCTTTTGCCACGTTTCAGGCTTCAAACATAAAGATATAAAACTGTATTTTTTTGTGAAGAATCAACAACAAGTGGGACACAATCATGAAGTGGAACGACATTTATTGGATATGTCAAACTTTTTTAACAAATCAAAAACTGAAAAATTGGGCGTGCAAAATTATTCAGCCCCCTTAAGTTAATACTTTGTAGCGCCACCTTTTGCTGCGATTACAGCTGTAAGTCGCTTGGGGTATGTCTCTATCAGTTTTGCACATCGAGAGACTGACATTTTTTCCCATTCCTCCTTGCAAAACAGCTCGAGCTCAGTGAGGTTGGATGGAGAGCATTTGTGAACAGCAGTTTTCAGTTCTTTCCACAGATTCTCGATCGGATTCAGGTCTGGACTTTGACTTGGCCATTCTAACACCTGGATATGTTTATTTTTGAACCATTCCATTGTAGATTTTGCTTTATGTTTTGGATCATTGTCTTGTTGGAAGACAAATCTCCGTCCCAGTTTCAGGTCTTTTGCAGACTCCATCAGGTTTTCTTCCAGAATGGTCCTGTATTTGGCTCCATCCATCTTCCCATCAATTTTAACCATCTTCCCTGTCCCTGCTGAAGAAAAGCAGGCCCAAACCATGATGCTGCCACCACCATGTTTGACAGTGGGGATGGTGTGTTCAGCTGTGTTGCTTTTACGCCAAACATAACGTTTTGCATTGTTGCCAAAAAGTTCAATTTTGGTTTCATCTGACCAGAGCACCTTCTTCCACATGTTTGGTGTGTCTCCCAGGTGGCTTGTGGCAAACTTTAAACAACACTTTTTATGGATATCTTTAAGAAATGGCTTTCTTCTTGCCACTCTTCCATAAAGGCCAGATTTGTGCAATATACGACTGATTGTTGTCCTATGGACAGAGTCTCCCACCTCAGCTGTAGATCTCTGCAGTTCATCCAGAGTGATCATGGGCCTCTTGGCTGCATCTCTGATCAGTCTTCTCCTTGTATGAGCTGAAAGTTTAGAGGGACGGCCAGGTCTTGGTAGATTTGCAGTGGTCTGATACTTTAAACTTCTTCACAACAGTATCTCGGACCTGCCTGGTGTGTTCCTTGTTCTTCATGATGCTCTCTGCGCTTTTGACGGACCTCTGAGACTATCACAGTGCAGGTGCATTTGTACGGAGACTTGATTACACACAGGTGGATTGTATTTATCATCATTAGTCATTTAGGTCAACATTGGATCATTCAGAGATCCTCACTGAACTTCTGGAGAGAGTTTGCTGCACTGAAAGTAAAGGGGCTGAATAATTTTGCACGCCCAATTTTTCAGTTTTTGATTTGTTAAAAAAGTTTGAAATAGCCAATAAATGTCGTTCCACTTCATGATTGTGTCCCACTTGTTGTTGATTCTTCACAAACAAATACAGTTTTATATCTTTATGTTTGAAGCCTGAAATGTGGCAAAAGGTCGCAAAGTTCAAGGGGGCCGAATACTTTCGCAAGGCACTGTACGTACGGCCCAGTACATCACCGGGGCCAAGCTTCCTGCCATCCAGGACCTCTAAACCAGTATGTGTCAGAGAAAGGCCCTAAAAATTGTCAAAGACTCCAGCCACCCTAGTCATAGACTGTTCTCTCTGCTACCACACGGCAAGCGGTACCGGAGCGCCAAGTCTAGGTTCAAGAGGCTTCTAAACAGCTTCTACCCCCAAGCCATAAGACTCCTGAAAAACGAATCAAATGGCTACCCAGACTATTTGCATTGCCCCCCCCCCCCCCCCCCCCCACACACACACACACTTCTACGCTGCTGCTACTCTCTATCTATGCATAGCCACTTTAATAACTCAACTTACATGTACCTCAATTACCTCGACACTTGTGCCCCCACACATTGACTCTGTACCGGTACCCCCTGTATATAGCCCCGCTGTTATTTACTGAGGCTCTTTAATTATTTGTTTTGGTTATCTCTTACTTTTTCTTTTAGGTATTTTCTTAAACTACATTGTTGGTGAAGGGCTTGTAAGTAAGTATTTCTCTGTATTCGGCGCATGTGACAAATACAATATGATTTGCAACAGTAGACGAGAAGGAGGGAGGTAGAGGACAAAGTGTAAAGAATGAATCATTGTTCCAAGGCCCAGCATCTGAAAGGCCCCAACCCTATTTCCCACCATGTGCACTCCTTTTGTCCACAGCTCAATTAAGGTATAGCTACAATTCCGGATTCTTGTCTCTCTCCATCTCCCATCCACCTCCATCTGTGGTAGTCAGCATGGACACCAAGCAGTGGAGAAACGGATGTTTCTAGAAATCCACGTTGAAATATACCACTCCAAAAGCTATCTGAAATCCCTGTAGGTGACGTTGACATTGGTTAGGTGTTGTCACACTTGAACAGATACAGTGGAAAGTGTGGTCACATCGAGGAATTAGAGATGGACTACTCAATACATATTAGGAGAAGCAATAGAGTGCTGTCCTACCATAGTAGCTTATTCATGTTGGCCACCAAATCACATTCACAATACCCCTTGAACAAATGCTACCGCAGAACACAGACGCAACCACGCATGCACACAGGTCATCATAGGCTGTGAATATTGCTTTTGCATTCACTCCATTGGGTCTGTTACTGTTCAGTTCCCCCTAGGCCACACTGAAATTGTGAAAGGCCTTATTCAGATGAGGCAGTGACTCAGCAGATGTATAGGTCAGGGGTTGACTAGCAATGTCTGATTCCTCTCCTCTGTATCGTTTAATATGGGCCAATAACTATTATAACGATTCACGCAACCACCTGGCCCCTAGCCCATCACAAGATGTTATGTCAGCTACAACACTAAATGCCACTGTTAGATAATGACCCATAACAGATCACACAATGTGAGAGAGAGAGAGAGAGAGAGGGGCAGGTAAGGGAGTGTAGGGGAGTGAAAGAGGGTCAGTTAGTGCAGATAGAGAGAGAGGCACATGATTTGGATAAAATTCAAGAATTTGGTACATAAACTCCCTTGACGTTGCAGGTCACAAAGTGCAACTCAAACGCTCCAGATACAGAATAAGTGTCAGTATTGCTTTAAACATTGTCATCCTACAAATACATTTTCCTGATAATGTTAACGTTTCACAACAAGCTGTCAAGGGTAAAATCTTCAAGGAGAACCGGACAGGCAGATGGACGGACAGACAGACATTTTAATTGGCTCCTCATTCAAAGTGACGTTTTCACAGAGACCATCAGTGAACAAAAAAAGAGACTGACCAACCTCAGAATACCCCTAAACGCTTCTCTTCCTCCCTTCTCTTCCATCTCCCTTCCTCTCTCATCCCATTCCTTCTCCTATACCATTCTCTCTGATCCACTTCTATCTCTCATCCTCTTCCCTCTCTCCTCTCCCGTTTCCCTCTCATCCTTCTGTCACCACCAATTGGTCTCTCTCTCTGGACATCAAATGGACCTACGGAGCTATGGACAGCCACAGGGAGCCCAGCACTGGTCCATGTGTTGAAGACGTACAGTGAAGAAGACGTACAGTGCCTTGCGAAAGTATTCGGCCCCCTTGAACTTTGCGACCTTTTGCCACATTTCAGGCTTCAAACATAAAGATATAAAACTGTATTTTTTTGTGAAGAATCAACAACAAGTGGGACACAATCATGAAGTGGAACGACATTTATTGGATATTTCAAACTTTTTTAACAAATCAAAAACTGAAAAATTGGGCGTTTTATATCTTTATGTTTGAAGCCTGAAATGTGGCAAAAGGTCGCAAAGTTCAAGGGGGCCGAATACTTTCGCAAGGCACTGTATGTCTTTCATGGCATGGATATTTTTTACTGCATCATCTTTCTTCGTACTTTTGTTTGCATTCAGCCCCATTGCGTGATTCACCATGTTCTATAGAGCAGCACAGTCTGAGTGTATGTGGAGTATAACTGTAACCTTGTTCTCTTGGTTGAACCTCTGGGCTCCTCCACATCTCCTTCAAGGCTTTCCAAGGCTCACTCGGCAACTTTATTTGATCACTTGACTCGCTGAAAGCTATTGGAGCCCAAGGTCTGTTATCTGTTATCATTTCAGCCTATTGGAGAAATAGATGATTTCCCAGAGTTAAATAGAAAATGCCTGGTTACGACTGTAACTTTGGTTCTCTGAGGGAACTGAGTGCGGCACTATGGGGAATAATGGGGAATAATGCTCGCTCAAGAGACTAAAAGAGAATCATTTTACTTTTGACATTGGCTCTCTTGGCTGAACTTCCTGTCAGGGTATTGGGTGGTAGATCCCACTGTGAGAGAGGACTGAAACACAGGCTAGAGGTCAGTGTACCGTCAAAAGTGTTCTACGAGAGAGTTCCACGAAAGAGTTTATCAATGAAAATGGCTGTAGAGAATCTTTCAAAAAGGTGAATAGCTTTTTCAGTGTCATGGTCAGATTGACATCCACAGATGAATCCTAATGTGAATGCTTCTTCTCTACCGAGGTGGTACATGTATACATCTACTGGGTCAAAAGCTACGAAGAGAGAAATTCTGCACTTATAAAAAGCATCTGACATTGGAATAGTTAACTAGGCGTCTGAATAAAAGGAAGCTCTAACTCTATAAGAAACCGTGCGATTCAGATTCAAAGTGATTCCCTTTGTAGTGTGCAGATCATCAGGAGACAGGGTACGTAAAATAAGAAAAGCCCACACCATATTTACCAAACACAAACGCCACAGAGAGAAAATCTTACAGCTGATGTTGGAAAACAAATAAGAAAGTATAACCACAAACCAATAACACAAAGGAACGAACAATCACTTGTGTTGGTTGACATAACAATGACAAAGGGTACAAGGTTGAGGGGTCTGTGTTGTGTCCCATTGGGCAGATGTCAATTCAATGCCAATTTCTCTGTGGTTCAACGTAATTTCATTGAAACGAAGTGGAAACAACATTGATTCAACCAGTGTGTGCCCAGTGGGGTGTGTCTGTGTTCCTAAGTCCTGTGGAACTGTGTAGGAGTGAGAGGGAAAAAAAGAGCCTGAATGACCGACACAAAAGTGGAGTGAGTGAAAGAAAGAAAGAGAGAAAACATGGTATATTTGGAACAATTAGAGAGATGAAGAATGTGAAGAAACACTGTGCTCTGGATTTTCTTCCTTGAGTGAATATAAAGCTTTTTCAGGGTTACAGGGTTCTATGTTAGACTTCCCATTCCCTCTTCCTGGGGTAGCTAGCAAATCTTCTGACGGGTGTGTGTGTGTGTGTGTGTGTTTGCTCCATGCGTGTGTGTGATCCCACTCTGTATCAACACTGACCCTCCTCTCCCCAGTCCTCAGTCCTCTCCTCGCTCCCTGAGAACCAACACAGAGCGGACACAGCTTTTACCCGCCCTTTCATCTCATTGTCCTCAGGAGCTAGTGTTTGTACTGTTTGTACAGTCCACTTTGTACACCTTGGTTCTGTGGGGGAGGACAGGTGGATGCAGACCACTAGTATGGCCGGCTGTGTCTTGAGGCTGGCAGTGGGGTCAGTGTTCTGTGGGTCCGTATTGCCGTGTGGGAACCTCGTCAGGGAGAGGGCTTCTGAAATGGAAACCTGATCCAATATAATACGTGTGTAAAACAAATCCCACCCCTCCCTCATCCTCCTCCTCAGCGTGCCCTCCCTCCCTCCACCCTGTTTTCTTTAGGCACATGTTACTCCAAACTTCTACAGTGTTGTGTCTAAGTGATTTGCTGGCAACCAAATATCAGGGGCTGCGTCTCAAACAACACCCCAATCCCTGTATAGTGCACTATTTTTGGCCAGCTAGTGCACTACATGGGGAATAGGGTATCATTTCTGACATGAGTCAGAAAGTCTAGTTGGGAGAGGGTATGAGTTTGGATAAATGTTCCGTTTCCTGATCTTCAAGCGTCAAAGATAATCCTCTCACTCCAGCTCCTCGTCCTTTTTCTCCGCAGTCTCTGATTGCTCGACCACTTCCTCTGCAAGCCCCGTCTCTTCCCCTTCCGTCTCCTCTCCCTGGCCATCTATTGGCTCCTCCTTGCTGGCTGGCTCCTCCTCCTCCTCGTGGATGGCTGTGATTGGCTCGGCGGGGTTGCTGAGGCAGTTAGGCGCCTCTCTGTCCGGCGTGTCCTGGGTTTCGGAGGCAATGACTCTCTTCCACATTTCGTGGTTGTCCAGAAGGTGCTGAGTGATGGGACAGAACACTCTCCTCCTGCTCTCCGTAAGCTTCACCACGTGCTTCTCTATAGGGAAGAAGAAAACAATTCCTCAGAACAAAACCTACTATCCCCTATACTGTACACGCAAACCCTTATCATACAACCTCTGGGCAGGGGTTACAAAGCAGGGTCTGATAACCTGGGAAGACCAAATACCCTTAAGGCAGACCAGGTAGCCTCGTGTATATGAGGCTTCTGTATCTACTACCAATTATAAACCGGGTAGTTTGGTTCCTGGATGCTTATTGGCTGACTTGGTTTACTGTTCTATTAATGTTGGTGACCAGTTTATAATAGCATTAAGGCACCACAGGGGTTTGTGGTATATGGCCAATATACCATGGCTAAAGGCTGTATCCAGGCATTCCGCTCTGCGTCATGCCAATATACCACACCACCTTGGACCTTATTGCTTAAATCCACTACATGTATTATCAGTCGGCACTCTGTCAACAACTCAATACCTGGGCCATTTCAAACTGAGCATTGATTTCAATAGGTTTCTGTTAACGGACTTCTTTCAACTCAAAGAAGTTCAACATCAACGTCTACATGCTCTTACGGGAACTCTCAGAGCTAGTCGACTCATCCTCCTCTGCTGTATCCTCCTCTTCCTCCTCTGTCTCTCGTTCCCCCACCTCCTCTTCCTCCTCTCCCTCCTTCCTCCGTGCGTCGGCGGGGTCAACCCAGTTCCCCGGCATGAGGGCGGCGGAGTCGTAGGAGGAACAGAGCGGACCCACGATGTGCGTGATGAAGGACTCCTGGAGTTTGGCGAGCTGTGGCGCAGAGCGGTCCATGAAGGGGCTGATGGGAAGGCCCAGACTCGACTCCTCATCGCCCTGAGGAGTGGTGCAGTATGGGTAAGCATGGCAGAATGTTAGATATAAGCGTCTGAAAACCCACCTCTTCACAAAGTAATTTGATTAATCCCTCACCACCCCCCCCCCAAAAACTTGCCTTTATTAAACACATGTCCTTGTCTTTTCATACTAGCACTGACTTTGCTGATAGCTACTTTACTGAGAAGAAATGTACTTGCGATGGCTGTGATATACAGTTGAAGTTGGATGTTTACATACACTTAGGTTGGAGTCATTAAAACTTGTTTTTCAACCAGTCCACAAATTTCTTGTTATCAAACTATGGTTTAGGCAAGTTGGTTAGGACATCTACTTTGTGCATGAAACAAGTAATTTTTCCGACAATTGTTTACAGACAGATTATTTCACTGTATCACAATTCCAGTGGGTCAGACGTTTACATACACTAAGTTGACTGTGACTTTAAACAGCTTGGAAAATTATGTAATGGTTTTATAAGCTTCTGATAGGCTAATTGACATCATTTGAGTCAATTGGAGGTGTACCTGTGGATGTATTTCAAGGCCTGCCTTCAAACTCAGAGCCGTCATACCGCTCAGGAAGGAGACGCGTTCTGTCTCCTAGAGATGAACGTACTTTGGTGCGAAAAGTGCAAATCAATCCAAGAACAACAGCAAAGGACCTTGTGAAGATGCTGGAGGAAACAGGTACAAAAGTATCTATATACTGATGAAACAAAATTAGAACTGTTTGGCCATAATGACCATCGTTATGTTTGGAGGAAAAAGGGGAAGGCTTGCAAGCCGAAGAACACCATCCCAACCGTGAATCACGGGGGTGGCAGCATCATGTTGTGGGGGTGCTTTTCTGCAGGAGGGACTAGTGCACTTCACAAAATAGATGGCATCATGAGGATGGAAAATTATTTATATATATTGAAGCAACATCTCAAGACATCAGTCAGGAAGTTAAAACTTGGTCGCAAATGGGTTTTCCAAATGGACAATGACCCCAAGCATACTTCCAAATGGCTTAAGGACAACAAAGTCAAAGGTATTGGAGTGGCCATCACAAAGTCCTGACTTCAATCCTGTAGAACATTTGTGGGCCGAACTGAAAAAGCGTGTGCGAGCTAGGAGGCCTACAAACCTGACTCAGTTACACCAGCTCTGTCAGGGGGAATGGGACAAAATTCCCTCAAGTTATTGTGGGAAGGTTGTGGAATGCTATCCGAAACGTTTGACCCAAGTTAAACAATTTAAACACAATGCTACCAAATACTAATTGAGTGTATGTAAACTTCTGACCCACTGAGAATGTGATAAAAGACATAAAAGCTGAAATAAATAATTCTCTCTACTATTATTCTGAAATTTCACATTCTTAAAAGAAAGTGGTGATCCTAACTGACCTAAGACAGGGGATTTTTACTAGGATGAAATGTCCGGAATTGTGAAAAACTGAGTTTAAATGTATTTGGCTAAGGTGTATGTACATTCCCGGCTTCAACTGTATGGTTGTCTCACCTAGCTATCTTAAAATAAATGCAGTGCACTAACTAAGTCGCTTTGGGTAAGCACTTCTGCTCAATGACTAATGCAAATATAATATGAATTACCATTTGACACTATCTGAGGAAAGTCAATCAATCAGCCATTTTTTTTACTTTAGCTTTATTTAACTAGGCAAGTCAGTTAAGAACAAATTCTTATTTTCAATGACGGCCTAGGAACAGTGGGTTAACTGCCTGTTCAAGAGCAGAACGACAGATTTGTACCTTGTCAGCTCAGGGGTTTGAACTTGCAACCTTCCAGTTACTAGTCCAACGCTCTAACCACTTTACCCTGCTGATATGAGGGAAATTGGAATCAAATGCACTGAGGGAGTCACAGCTAAGGTACTAATACACAGAGAGAGAAAAATAACCATCAGAAATTATGTAAAAACACATTCAACCACATTCCAACTGATGGTAGAAAACACATCAACATTTGTATCTCTCTCATTTTGTTCACCAGCCAGTCTCAGTCTCTAAGTGGTAAACCAAGAGCAACCGCCAGCGCGCAGAGCCTGTGGGATTAGCTACTGAATAATCAAAGCTTCAAACTGGGTCAAGAACATAAACAGCAAAAGGCACACGTCTATCTAGCTCGAGGAAGCCTACATCTATAGGTCCAGTATTGGCTGACTGACAAGATCATGTATATGCATGTATAGTAAAGTGATTTATAGCAGGATACATATATATGTGTCTGTTGACGTCAGGGGCTTATACACTCAAAGTGGACCGCAGCAGGCAAGGGCTCCTGTTGCCATAGTAACCAGCAGAGCTTTTGCCAGTCAGTGCAGTGGCCTGAAATGAGTGTCTGAAGTGAAGAGGGAGAGAGAGAGGGAAAAAGAGAAAGAGAGAGAGGTGCTACTCTAGAGTAGAGGGGCGTATTCAACCATTAAAACGCCTTCTAAAGACGGGTGTCAAGGAGATGGTAAAGGTACAACTTAACCACTGATACAGGGTCAGATCTTTAAGATGTTTATACTGCGGTAATGGTCAGCGTTAGAATTGTGGGTATACTACCACTGACCCTGCTATGTTTGTTCTTCGTGTGCATGTCTTGAGGCATAGCACAGTTCACTCTGTGATCTGATGTGTTGCAGCTGTATCTTTGTCTGTGTGAACGAGGACTGTCACTGATGACACAAGTAGGTCAGCTAAACTGCAGCACAACACTTCCTCTCTCTCTCCTCCCTCTTTTTCCCCTCCCTCTATTTTCCTCCCTCTCTCTCTCTCCTCCCTCTATTTCCCCCTCTTTTCCCCCTCTTCCTCCTCCCTGTCTTTCTCTCCCTCTCTCCTCCCTGTCTTTCCCACTCCCTCTTTTACTTCCTGGTCTTTCTATCTCTCTCTTCCTCCAAGGACGCAAGCAGATTTGACATTTGAGCGACGGTTTGGGTTTCATCATTGAGTGAGATCAGGCTTTGAAGAGACAGACAGACAAAAACAAGATGACTGCGCTGTCAATCACAGTAGCACCGATTATAACCTACACACTTGGTGCTCCTATCACTGTAGAGTGACACATTGTGTCAATACATCAACACTCTCCATTCCAAGTGGCAATCTAATCGTCTCTCCATCAATGCCAGGGTCCCATTTTGAATAGATGGTACATTATGCAGTACATTGCCTGCATACAAGGATGGCTTCTTCAATGCATGTGTGTTGATGGGTGTCACATCGACATTACTGAGAAAGAAACAGAAGAACAAAAGTAGTTCTACATTTCATATTATTTCTCAGTCTATCAATGGTCAATGAATAGAATGGTGTTCCTCAAACCTCTCATTCAGTACCCCCAACCAATCCACATAATATATGGTCAACTAATCATCAAGCCCCTCATTAGTTTAAAGTGTCCATTCTGAAATACATCAAATAAATGGACTGACTTGGGGTACCCGAGGACAGGTTTGGGAAACACTGGCATGGAATATTCTAGAAGTGGTAGACCCAGAACGGCCACGATTCCACACTTCACATCAGAGAACTTTGATTTGAATGGGAGTATCCATTGCTTCTATCTATTCTGATGATGGGAATCGTATTAACGGCCATTGTTAACGTTGCCCGTGCGTCGTCAATGGGCCACGCCGTACATTCTGGTCGATTCTGGGTCAAGAAGAGCACTCCTTCAAGGAGCGAATGGGAGTCAATTGGGCGCTAGTTCAAAAGCCCAACATAAGCATGAGTTACGTGAACAATAAGTACAACATTACAAATCATTCCGAGATGTGAGATAATTAACTTTGTCTCTGCAATATCATATACAGGTAGCTTTGGAATCGTGACATTACGTACTTTTGAGGAAAATAGGCAGGTTTCTCGACTCATACCCTGACATTTAGAAGGGATTGCATGACGATTAGCTTAGCAACCACGTGACACAGCATGACAACATGAACGAGATTGGTCGACAGTCTGCTGGGTGGGGCATTATACGTTCCTCTTTTCATTGCCCAACGGGATTCCTATCTCCTCCTTTCTGTAATATATCTGCCTACACGCTGATCGTTCGTTCTCTGACCACTTAAGAGTCTTTCTTCCTGATCAGCGGTGTGGTTGCTAGGCACCCGTTAGTCTCTGACCAATGAGCAGCATTGTTACTGGAGAGTGGGCTGTTTCCAGGCACCTGTACCACTTCACATTGTGCAGTACCGTGATGGACTCATGAAGTGGCCTGCCTTTTATCTTAGTACCAAGTGGAACACATGTCAATGTCATTTGATGGAGAAATGTCATTGCACCTCTACGTCCTGTCAAGTCTATCATAGCTATTTATGCAGAAGGTAGTGTAATGGCCATTTCATGATCAGGCAGTTTCATGGGGGTGGGGGCATGGGTGCACAAGACGACAACAACAAGGCAACTGCATACCGCATGTCGCCCCCCACAAATGATGCAGCTCCCCCCTTGAACCAATCATTGTAGTTTTGTAAACGTCGGATCTCCATGGCAAGATGCAATCATTCACCTAATTTCCTCACTGAGGCTCAATGACGTTTATTTCATTCGTTTCAGGTCACCCTAGCGGTGGTTACTGCTAGCTAGCATGAGGATGAAAAGGGCAGTTTTCTGGGAAAACTGGCAGTATTTCAGTCTTCTCGATGGAGCAGTGTGGATAAAGGTCAAATTTCGAGAACAGTGTCATATTCCATTCCTGCAATGAGTTATGTTTTCTGAAGGATATCCTGTGTCCTAACATTCTGACCCCAGTGCAGCTCAGTGTAAACAAGCGTGACGGTAGGGTCAGTATCTTCTGGCAAAACCTAGACCCAATAGATGTGCCTGTTTGCAGAACTATTTGACGATGCCCTCGGTCCACTGTAGATGCGTGTCCTTGTGTTTCAAATCTAAATCGGTGGCTAGGGTGTAGAGGGTGTAGGGGCTAGTGATCGATTTGGATCTCACCTGTTCATAGAACTCATTGACGATGCCCTCGGTCCACTGTAGATGCAGGTCCTTGTGTTTCAGTGGGCCGTTGATGTCCGCCAGTTTGATGCACATCTGACACACCAGCAACCGGTCGTTCTCATTGGACCAGTCGATGCCCGAGCAGCCATCATCACCCACCTGGAGAGAAGCAAGGGTTAAATGAATCTCAAATGTCTTTCCTCGTGTCCTCACATCCTCTATCCCTACCTCCTTTCAACCTATCAGAGAGAAGCGAGGAGAGCATAAGAGGACAAGTTCAGAGTAAAAGAACCTCACAACTTCTACAGGCTTGTTACTGACATAGTGTAAGTTGTCAACCATCAGAGACAATGACACAGCGCTTCAGTCCATTCAGCTGTAGATGCGCTGTACATCGAAAAGAAATGTATGGATTAGAAGCTCATGACCATCGGTTCTGTTTACCTTGGCATTGAACTCTGCCAGGAAGTCAAAGTGTTTCTTGAGGTCGGTGGCGAGGATGGCCTCGATGACCAGGAAGCGGAAGCGTTTGAACTCCACATGCTCCAGGTTGCCCAGGAAGTTGTACTCTGGCCGGGACATGAACAAGTTCCAGGCCGACGCAGCGTGGTGGTTCTCTAACACTGAGCGGTCGTTATATAGCACGGCCTACAGGGGGAGACAGAGAGCAACACGTCACTCATTAGTTATCATTGGTGCATCTCAGTGGTCCCTTTGTCTTCCTCCATTTATCTCTTCAGTGATCTGAGAAGAACACAAGATATGAAAGTATCATTGGTGGACTTTGCTTTCACCTTTCCAGTTCCTTTCGTTAGATTCATTCATCCAACCATCCATCAGTCCATCCATCCTCTCCCTCTTCTTCCTCCCTCCTTCCCTCTCTCCCTTCCTACCTGAGGAGCGCTAGTCGCCACGAGGAAGGCGTTGGTCCGTCCAGGGTGGTCGTAGTCGTGCATGGCTGCAGCCACATACAGAGCCATGAGCTCCAGGGATGGGATGAGGCCAGACAGACATCCATAACCCTCCTCCATCACCGCAGACATCTTAGAGACCAGGAACCCTGTATGGCCTATATGGCTGGGATGGCTTGGGTTGAGGAGCCCACTGTCCGAGTCTGGGGACACACACACAGGGATAGAAGGGTCAGGGAGATAAATACACAGGTAAATGAGGTGAGGGGTGCTGGGCTTTGTCGTAACAAAACGGAAACTTTAGTACAAAACACTTGGGTCAATGGGTGTAGTCTGCATGTGCGTGCGTGTGTGTCTGTGTGCTAATGTGTGGGCAAATGTGTGTATGGGATGACATGAGCATCAGAAAACAACATGACTGGCAGACCGCCAGCCACCCTGCCCTAGACAGACATCAGACCCCAGGCATCAGAGTAGGCCAGCCCAGTCAGACAGGTTGTGTAAAGAACAAACAGGTCACGATCAGCGTGTTGACATTGGTGTCTGTTGTGTTCCTATGACTGGAGGAGATAGGCTTCTATGGAAGCTGTGAAGCTCCACATAGAGAACGAGAGGTAAAATAACTGCCGATGACTATGAACTAACGGTTAACCGATCTCACTGGAAACACGGTTCTGGGAACTTCCACAGCCTCCAGTCTGCAAACTGTAAGGCTGATGTTCTACAATATTATGCCATTTGACATAAGCTACTGATGTGGTTGGTGTGTATGGTTGAATATACAGTAGCTAAATGAGCTTCAGAAGGACTGGGTTTGCCTGGCTGCCATCAGCAACAGGTATACAACAGTAGGCTTATAGACATAGGATACAGTATTAGCCTCAGTCAGAACACAAAGGAATGGAGAGCAGAGGAAAGGAGGAAGTGTGTGTGTGTGTGTGTGTGTGTGTGTGTGTGTTTGTGTCCGTGCATGTGTGTATGCTTGTATTTGCATATGCATGTGTGTGTGTCCTCACCAGAGTCTGAGCTGTGGTCTGTGAGGAGGTTGGGCAGGCCTGGCACGGCCTGGGTGGTGAGGTACCACACGGCATGCAGCACGTCAGTGGCATGGATCCTGTTGTGGTCTGCATGGGGAGGGAGAGGAGATGCCAACTGTAATACTAACTTAGTCCACCGGATGATAATGAGACAGGTGGAGGTAAAGGGAACAGAACTAGTGCTGTGATTGCATTGAGAAAGCCAACACCTCCCTCTTGTGGATAGAATAGACAGTGCTACCACTGAGTTTGGATTACGATAGTTTCATTCAAATGTTTCTGATATTCTCGAGTACTTGATGGATCTGTGTGTATTACAAGGCATATTCACAAAGAGGATTGATTGTAATGTTTGCTCACATGGGATGTCCCTGTATCCGTTCTCCAGAGCATGGAAATAGTTCATGAACTCCCTGACAGGAATCTTGAACGTCTCAAACAGTCCCGTGTCCTCAAACAGGCGGTAGGAAACCTGGAACACACATAGAGCAGCCTTATCCCATCCAGCAAGTTATTCTCTTCACACCTAAAGCTCTGATGCTGCTGCTTGGTTCTTTCCACAAAATGGGTCCCTTTTGATATTTTACCTTTATTTTACTATGGAAGTCAGTTAAGAACAACTTCTTATTTACAACGACGGCCTACCGGGGATACACTGGGCCAATCACGGCCGGATGTGATGCAGCCTGGGTTCAAACCAGGGACTGCAGTGATGCCTCTTGCACTGAGATGCAGTGCCTTAGACCGCTGTGCCACTCAGGAGCCATTTTAAGTAGAAACTGTGCACCAATATTGAATTAAATGCCTGTTATATTAAACCAAGTGCTCTTTAATATAGACCAAATGGGAAATTCAATACATCTGATTGTTTTATATGATTAAAGATTTTCTGCAAAATTCAGCAATGAAATGTCCCTCTGTGTATAATTTTGGGTCGACAAGGAAGGGGTGGGTGGTGCCACTCAGGAGCCATTTTAAGTAGAAACTGTGCACCAATATTGAATTAAATGCCTGTTATATTAAACCAAGTGCTCTTTAATATAGACCAAATGGGAAATTCAATAAATCTGATTGTTTTATATGATTAAAGATTTTCTGCAAAATTCAGCACTTTGAAATGTCCCTCTGTGTATAATTTTGGGTCGACAAGGAAGGGGTGGGTGGAGAAAGTTATTTTTCCCACGCTACAGACGGCTATATAGGTCCACTAAAACAGGACTAGTAAAGGCCCAGTGCACACCCCCAGCACCCTACTTCCTGTGGCTATGCCTCTGTGCATCATATCACATCATTCAGTATCATCGTAAAGCCATAGTTATTGTGTTGCTTCGATAAAGTAATTTCCAAAGCTTATTATTTATTTCATGCGATTAGTGATTCATTTTAAGAAGAAAACATTTTTAAGGTCAGCCCTGTTACTTGAATTGAATTCTAATTTTAACATGGTGAAACTATTTGTTTCAAAAGACAAATGTAACATCTAATAATCAAATCATAGTGTAAAAGCAGGTGAGCTGGTTCTACTCTTTCTGGTCATTTTCTGGTGTTTTGTGGTAGAAAACTGAGTGTAAACCAAGACCCTACTGCTGTCTTGGTTTACAGTACACCGCAATTCCAATAACTTGTAACTCCTGTTTCAACCAGTAGATGGCAGTGTAATCCCACCCATTTCTCACAGTGCTTTATTCACAAGCATCACTCCATGCACACATCGGGGGAGCAGATTTCTCTGTCTTCCAAAGCCCCTCAATTATGGAATAGCTGTTCCTGTCAGGTAAGAGGGACAGACACCATTGAGGCTTTCACATCACGTTTAAAACGCCACCTTTATAGCTTGGACTTCAACCAGTAACTGTTTTAATCAATCATCATCTTTGTCTTATATTCTTTTTATTCATACTTTTTACTGCTTCCTGTTTGCTTTAACTATTTTTCATTGCATTGTCGTAATGTATTTTCTCAATTGTGTTGCGATTTAAAATGCATTTTAAATTAAGTTTGATTTGAAGTCTGCGCCATTCTCACTTGGTTCACAATGGACTGTTTTCATTCTTACCTGTATAACTATCCTTACCTGAATAGGTCTGGAATTTTCTCACTTGGCTATGCAGTAGCTAACCTTACCTGGCTGAGGATGCAACCTAATCTTCTCCGGGTTGAAGACTATCCTCACCTAGCTAAGTCTCACCTGTTCTCACCTGACTAAGGCTTTATCTATCCTTACCTGGCTGAGGATGCAGCCAGACTGTCAGTGTGTCTTCTCCGCCAGGTTGAAGATGTGCTGTTCTCACCTGTACTCACTGGTTCTAATCTAGCTAAGTCTCACCTGGCTGAGGCCTGTTCTCACCTGGCTGAGGCCTGTTCTCACCTGGCTGAGGCCTGTCCTCACCTGGCTGAGGCCTGTTCTCACCTGGCTGAGGATGCATCCTGAGCGGCCGTGTGTTTTCTCCACCAGGTTGAAGATGGGGAAGTTCCAGTTGTTGAGTTGAGTCATCAGAGGATCCAGCTCTGACATCACCAGAGGCTCTGGGGCCAGGATGGGCTGTGTGTCCTAGAGGTCAGGGGTCAGGATCAAGGGTAATTTCAAGTGGCTATGGGTAATAAATAGTATGTTACAAGTAAGGTAATGTATAGGGAAATAGCATGTTATAGCATGTTATTTGGTATTTGTTCTTCGAATCAAATGCATCATTTTATAATGTGTTGATAGATTGATATTGCAGTCATGAAATGTTTAGCGTATTTGTAGACCCATTTTCATTCCACTCAATGCATTTCTATAGTGGAACCTACCTCCGGAGGTGGCAGTAGGGGGTGCAGGACGATGCCCTCAGGCTGGTACGACCTACACCCGTCCTGGGTGTCTGAGGGCTTCTTGGCCCCCTCCCCGTCCTCCTCGTTCTGTGCAAAGTCACTGCTGTCACTGTGGTTGGTCTCGTAGGTGCTCTCATAGTCTGACGATGCCACTGCCGGGTCATCTTATAGGACAGGACAGATCAGGTTGTCAGGGGTTAAGTCAGGTGGTTGACACGCTCGGAACGTGGCAGATATAAATGTAACACTAAGAAAGAAGACATATATGGAGAAGTAGATAAGTGTCCTTTTACTGCTTACCAGGGTGGGGTATTACGTCCCCTTTGTCCATAGACCCCTCCCCATGGCTCAGCCTGCTGTACGGTCTGCCACAGCTGAGAGAGGGACAGAGGACAGCTAAACAAAGGATATTCAAAACATGTAAATAACTACAATATGACAAAAGGCTCGACATTTATATCTCATGGGAGAGGAGAAAAGTGAACAAGAGGATAAGTGAAGAGTTAGCCGCATCATTAGCGTGAGAGGAACCAAGGTCAGCTGTTCTAGCTGAACCAGGATCAACGACATTATTCCTCTCATCACAGCCAGATCCAGGGGTGGATATTTTGTATTTGTATTTATTAAAGATCCCCATTACTTCCTGGGGTCCAGCAACATGAAAGGCAGTTATCTACCAAAACAAATGTTACATGACATTACATTTCATAACACTTTTCACAACATATTAATAAGTGTGTGCCCTCAGGCCAGTACTCTACAACCACATATCTACAATACAAAATCCATGTTTATGTGTGTGTAGAGTGTGTTTGTTATCATGTGCATCTGTATGCGTGTGTCTGGGCCTGTGTTTGTGTCTCGTCACAGTCCCCGCTGTTCCATAAGGTGTATTTTTAAATCTGATTCTACTGCTTGCATCAGTTACCTGATGTGGAATAGAGTTCCATGTAGTCATGGCTCTATGTAGTACTGTGTGCCTCCCATAGTCTGTTCTGGATTTAGAGACTGTGAAGAGACCTCTGGTGGCATGTCTTGTGGGGTATGCATGGGTGTCTGAGCTGTGTGCCAGTAGTTTAAACAGGCAGCTCGGTTCATTCAACATGCCAATACTTCTTACAAAAACAAGTAATGATGAAGTCAACATCTCTACTTGGAGCCATGAGAGATTAACATGAATATTATTCAAATCAAATCACATTTTATTGGTCACATACACATGGTTAGCAGATGTTATTGGTCACATACACATGGTTAGCAGATGTTATTGGTCACATACACATGGTTAGCAGATGTTATTGGTCACATACAAATGGTTAGCAGATGTTATTGGTCACATACACATGGTTAGCAGATGTTATTGGTCACATACACATGGTTAGCAGATGTTATTGGTCACATACACATGGTTAGCAGATGTTATTGGTCACATACACATGGTTAGCAGATGTTATTGGTTACATACACATGGTTAGCAGATGTTATTGGTCACATACACATGGTTAGCAGATGTTATTGGTCACATACACATGGTTAGCAGATGTTATTGGTCACATACACATGGTTAGCAGATGTTATTGGTCACAAACACATGGTTAGCAGATGTTATTGGTCACAAACACATGGTTAGCAGATGTTATTGCGAGTGTAACAAAATGCTTATGCTTCTAGATCCGACAGTGCAGCAGTATCTAACAGATAATATCTAACAAGTCCACAACAAAACCTAACTTCTAAGAATTTCGACAACAAAACCTAATACACACAATCTAGTAAAGGTATGGGATGAGAATATATAAGTATAAAATATATGGATGAGCAGTGACAGAGCGGCTGAGATGCAATAGATAGTAAATAATAGATAGTGAAGGAAACATTATACAGTATTTACATATGAGATGAGTAATGCGAGATATGAAAACATTCTTAAAGTGGCATTATTAAAGTGACTAGTGTTCCATTTATTAAAGAGGCCAATTATATCAAGTCTGTAGGTAGCAAGCCGCCTCTCTGTGCTAGTGGTGGCTGTTTAACAATCTGATGGCCTTGAGATCTCTCTGTCCCAGCTTTGGTGCATCTGTACTGACCTCCCCTTCTGGGTGGAAGCGGGGTGAACAGGTAGTGGCTCGGGTGGTTATTGTCCTTGATGATATTTTTTGCCTTCCTGTGACATCGGGTGTTGTAGGTGTCCTGGAGGGAAGGTAGTTTTCCCCCAGTGATGCGTTGTGCAGACTGCACTAGCCTCTGGAGAGGCCTGCGGTTCTGAGCGGTGCAGTTGCCGTACCAGGCAGTGATACAGCCCGACAGGATCCTCTCAATTGTGCGCCTGTTAAAGTCAGTGATGGTTTTCGGTGACAAGCCACATTATTTCTGCCTCCTGAGGCTGAAGAGGTGATGTGGCACCTTTTTCACCACACTGTCTGTGTGGGTGGTCCATTTCAGTTTGCCGGTGATACGGCAACTGAGGAACTTAAAACTTTCCACATTCTCCACTGTCCCGTCAATGTGGGGGGGCGCTCCCTCTGATGTTTCCTGTAGTCCACGATCATCTCTTTTGTCTTGCTGACATTGAGTGAGAGGTTATTTTCCTGACACCACACTCTGAGGGCCCTCACCTCCCTGTAGGCTGCCTCATTGGTAATGAAGTCTACCACTGTAGTGTCGTCTGCAAACTTGATGATTGAGTTGGAGGCGTGCATGGCCACACAGTCGTGGGTGAACAGGGAGTACAGGGGGGCTGAGAGGGGGCTGAGAATGCAGCCTTGTGGGGCCCCAGTGTTGAGAGTCAATGGAGTGGAGATGTCGTTTCCGACCTTCACCACCTGGGGGCGGCCCGTCAGGAAGTCCAGGACCCAGTTGCACAGGGCGGGGTCAAGACCCAGGGTCTCAAGCTTAATGAAGAATTTGGAGGGTATTATGGTGTTGAATGCTGAGCTGTAGTCAATGAACAGCATTCTTACATAGGTATTCCTCTCGTCCAGATGGGATAGGGCAGTGTGCAGTATGATGGCAATTGCATCGTCTGAGGACCTATTGGGGTGGTAAGCAAATTGCAGTGGGTCTAGAGTGACAGGTAAGGTGGAGGTAATATGATCCTTGACTAGTCTTTCAAAGAACTACATGATGACAGAAGTCAGTGCTACGGGGCGTTAGTCAATTTGGTTCAGTTACCTTAGCTTTCTTGGGACAGGAACAATGGTGGCCATCTTGAAGCATGTGGAGACAGCAGACTGGGATAGGGATTGATTGAATATGTCCGTAAACACACTAGCCAGCTGGTCTGTGCATGCTCTGAGGATGCGGCTAGGGATGCCGTCCGGTCCGGCAGCCTTGCGGGGGTTAACACGTTTAAATGTTTTACTCACATTGGCCATGGAGAAGGGGAGCCCACAGTCTTTGTTAGCGGGCCGCGTCGGTGGGACTGTATTGTCCTCAAAGCGCGCAAATAAGTTGTTCAATTATTCTGGAAGCAAGACATCGATGTCTGCGACAGGGCTGGTTTTCTTTTTCTTTTTGTAATCTGTGATTGTCTGTAGACGCTGCCACATACGTCTCGTATTTGAGCGGTTGAATTGCGACTCCACTTTGTCGCTATACTGACGCTTTGCTTGTTTGATTGTATTATGGAGGGAATAACTACACTGTTTGTATTCGGCCATGTCGCCTTGCCATGATTAAATGCGGTGGTACGTGCTTTCAGTTTTGCGCAAATGCTGCCATCAATCCACGGTTTCTGGTTAGGGAAGGTTTTAATAGTCACAGTGGATACAACATCTCCTATACACTTCCTTATAAACTCGCTCACCGAGTCAGCGTATACATCAATGAGTCGTTAACTAGGGACTGGACATTAGTGAGTAATATACTCGGAAGCGGTTGGGGGTGTGCGCGCATCCGAAGCCTCACTAGAAGACCGCTCCGGAACTCTCTCCTCTGGCGGAGTTGTTTTGGGTCGGCCTCTGGAATCAGTTAAAATGCCCTGGGAGGTGCAGACAAAGGATCCGCTTTGGGAAAGTCGTATTTCTGGTCGTAGTGCCGATTGTGCTGTTAAGTTGACATCTCTCTGATATCCAATAGTTCTTCCCGGCTGTATGTAATAACACTTAAGGTTTTCTGGAAGAATCATGTATGAAATAATACATTAAAAAAACTAAATACTGCACAGGACTAGAAGCGAAACTGCCATCTCTATCGGCGCTGTCTCACTTTTTAATCTAGGCACTCTGTGTACATTGAAGGGACAGCCATGCTGTCCTGTTCTGAGCCAATTGCAATTTCCTAAGTCCTTCATTGTGGCACCTAACCACACAACTGGACAGTAGTCCGGGTGTGACAAAACCAGGGCCTGTAGGACCTGCCTTGTTGATAGTGTGTTAAGAAGGCAGAGCAGCGCTTCATTATGGACAGACTTCTCCCCATCTTAGCTACTGTTACATCAACATGTTTTGACCATTACAGTTTACAATCCAGGGTTCTTCCAAGCAGTTTAGTCACCTCAATATGCTCAATGTTCAAATTCTTCATCACAAGATTTAGTTGAAGTTTAGGGTTTAGTGAATGATTTAACCCAAACACAATGCTTTTAGTTTTTTAAATATTTAAGACTAATTTAATTATTGCCACCCATTCTGAAACTGACTGCAGCTCGTTGTTAAGTGTTGCAGTAATTTCACTCCTTGTAGTAGCGGACGTGTATAGTGTTAAGTCACCTGCATACAGTATATAGATTGTTAATCAAAGCCAGTGGCATGACATTAGGAAAGATTGAAAAAGTAAGGGGCCTAGACAGCTGCCCTGGGGAATTCCTGATTCTACCTCGATTATGTTGGAGAGGCTTTCATTAAAGAACACCCTCTGTCTTCTGTTAGACATTGATAACGTCAAAAGCCGCACTGAGGTCATCAAGTTCTCTCAGACAATCATATCCACTAATGCAAACCGTAACAAAACGTTTCACAATGGAAACGAGAGTTTCTATTGGACAAGTTCAGTACAGTATGTCCCTCCCCATTTTTTTCAGTTTGGTTCCGAGTGAATAGACCCCAGTACTCCCTTCCCATGTCAACAACACAACCCTGGCCTCCATCACTTACTTTATAGTTTCCTTTATGTCCACCATTTCAACACTTATAACCCTCCCACATCCAGCCCTTCATTATTGTCTTTATGTATTTCTTCTGTGGTGGACTTCTCTTCCTTAGATCACTCATCTTAATAACTGAACATCTTGTCGCCTATTAAGACAACCTGTACTTCTTATCCATGTCCTCTTGTCTTAGAACATTGCAGCGGGACCTTCTCTGTGACTCACTGGCGTGAGTCCATATGCCTCTGAGGAAGTCTCTATCTATTTCTCTCTCCCTCTCTTTGACTATCTCACTGCTCTCTCTCTCTCTCTCTCTCTATGGCATGAGTCCATGTGCCTCAGAGAAAGTCTCTTCGTCTCTCTCTCTCTCCTTGACTATCTCACTGCTTTCTCTCTCTCTCTCTCTCTCTCTCTCTCTCTCTCTCTCTCTCTCTCGCTCTCTCTATGGCATGAGTCCATGTGCCTCAGAGGAAGTCTCTTCGTCTCTCTCTCGCTCTTTGTCTCTCTCGCTCTCTCTTTGTCTCTCTCTCTTTGTCTCTCTCTGTCTCGCTCTCTGTCTCTCTGTCTCTCCGCTCTCTGTCTCTCTGTCTCTCTGTCTCTCTCTTTCTCTCTGTACAGGCTCATGACGTGACTGGTTACTCATCTATCTCATCTATTACTCATCTATCTCCCATTGTAAGACACATGCACCCAAACAGGACAGTGAACCAGCATGATGCCGTTAAACAACGTCTCCGAGCTACATGCACGACTTCCTCAGTCTCTGCTTCAGTGTCTTCTAGACAACGCTGCCAATTATCAGTGAAGTAACGGGCAAGAATGCGAAGATCAAGCTTTTCTCTGTGTGTATATTCTGTTTGTGGTACCTCTTTCTGACAGCAACAGGGACGGTATCTGTTTTGTGTATATCTGTAAGTCTGTGTTTGTTACCTGCTGCAGAAAGATGGTGGCCCCCAGTGCGGTGTGGTGGAGCTAGGTGCACTGATGCTGTGTGTTAAGGCTCTGTGTGGGGTCTGGGGGCCCACAGGCCTCTCTCCCTGGCTGTCCACAGGCTCTGGTAGGTCCACAGAGCAGGACTTGGTGGTGGGGCTGGAGACAGGTGTCCCCTGGACTGGAGGGGAGTGGCAGGGAGAGGCCAGAGGTGATATGTTGGAAGTGGGGTAACCTGAAGAGAAAACAGGGTTATTAGGAGGGAAGACTGGTTCAATGAAATGTAAAATATCAGATCACGATTTAAACAAAGACAAAATAGAAATTGCACATACTGCCCACACACAAGTGCACATATGCACCGACACAGGCACACACACAAACTGAATGGACAAAGAATGGGTTAACCCGTCTCTTGCATCTCCTACATGGCCCCGTAACATTTGAATCATTCTAAATGACCTGTTCTGTTCTGATGGGACACAAATGTCACTTAAAGTGTCTACACACACTCACACGAACACACACCTGGTCTGGTCATGCGTCTGTTGTAGAGGTGGTTGGAGGTGGCTGAAGCAGAGTAGGAGGCAGACATGGAGCGACTCTTCGAGATGGTGAGCATTACAGAGCTGTTCCACGACTCACTGTTCCCCATGCTGGAAAACACACGGGATATCAAAACCTCAGACTGTCTGCACTGTAAAAGGAAGCAGCCTGTGGGCCCCCGAAAGGGTCCAATCTGGAACCAAAAAGGGTTCTACCTGGAACCAAAAAGTGTTCTCCGATGGGGACTGCCGAATAACTTTTTTCTATGAGTGTACTGGGTGGTGACCCCAGTAATATTTTAAGCCTGCTCTGACATACAGGATAAAAATCTCCCTGGGACATTTATTCTAGAATGTTTTGTCTCCAGGAAGCCGCCATAGAGCCAGACTGAAGTCTGCAGATACCGATCTGACTTCAGGATTAATTGTTCATCTCTGACCTTCAACCAATATCTCAAACAGAGGAACAATTTAGATGATAAATAATAGCACCAAGAGGCACGTTATTTTGGCCAGAACAACACAGACTGGTCCCCGGGGAGAACAGCCAGTTCTGAGCCTGACACAAAGTGGAAATGGAATGAATCCCAAAAGTGGTGTGCATTATCATCTGTATGTCTCAAACAATGTTATCATCTCAGGCTAAGTGGTTTATTCTGCGTATTTCTTACACATATTCTTACACATGCACCAAATCTTTAGGATCTACAAAGTGGAAGGAGGTAGGGGTAAGAGAGTATATGGTGGGAAGTAGAGGACTAGGGTCAGTTTAGGATTGGGCAACAGACTGCTGGATGCTAAAACGCAGTCTCTGTACAGATGTAGGCCAGCTGACTTGGAGGAGCACTCCACAGGACTGGAGCCACAAACAGAACAGTCTCCTTCAAAGACAGACATACACATAGAACATCCTACGTTCTCCAGTTCAAACTCCCACATGACTCATCCATCATTCACCACTAAGAAAATATATCAGTGTTGCACGTGCATTACAGGTCTAATATTTCACGACGGGCCATAAAAGGAGGAGGGTTTGCAGCTGGGGAGGACCTTATGAGGACCGCTGGCCTCAGGGTGACCCCAACGAGAAGCTACTGGAGCAGCAGGAAGCAAGTCTGACGTCTGGATGTAAAGAGAGAGAGGGAAAGGAGTGAGAGAGGGAGAATGGGAAAAAGAGGGAGAGAGAGAGAGGGGCGAGAGAGAAAGAGCGATGGGGAGAAAAGGGTAGTGGGGGATAGTGTAGGCTACCTGCATGGTGGACTGTCGTGGAGGGGTTTGATGCTGGCAGAGCGGTCTCTGCGTACAGGTCCTGGTTCTATGGTGGGAAGACCTGTAGCTGAGGTGGTGGTGGTCCATGTAGAGGAGATCCTTCTCAGCAGGCCTGGAGGCAGGCTCCGTCTCAGACGCTACAACACACACAGACGCACATAAAGTCGTGGGTCAGGTCCAGCTCTCTGAACAGCCAATCAAATCAAATGTTATTTGGCACATACACATATTTAGCAGTTGTTATTGTGGGTGTAGCAAAATGCATCTACTGGTCAACATTTGATCCTCTGCTGTGCACCAACAGCAACCTGGACGGAAGACCAGAGGTCCACCTCTACAGACAAACATTGTGAAAGGAGAAGAACATTTGAGGTGGGCAGATGATGGTTTTCCGGTTGATAAGGGAACGTGACAGATGGCAGACCTGGAGGAAGGCCCCCAGAATCATGTGGCAAAAAAATCGGTACCAGGTCAAATCTTCCAATGACTGCATGATTCATTATTATCCGTTCATATAACATAACACATATGCTTGAGAGATTAGTTTGAATGGAAAAAAAGGTTGTGATGATACAAAGCATACTGTATAGTCTGGTACTAACTCCATCTTAATGAAACTCATTTTATCTACGATTTGGATAGATATGTTTTAAAGTAGAGGATAAAAGCACCATTGTTCATTGACTAAAGAGAGAGAGAACAGAACCAGAGAAAAGCCTTGCTGACAGGAACATTAATATTTCACTCTTTCCTGGGCTTGTGTGTGTGTATGCATATGTGCGTGTGTGGGTGTGTGTGTGTGTGTGTGTGTGTGCTTCCTGGCATATTAATCCATCTGAAACACAGGAGAGCATACCAGGTCAGTCTTGTCACCCTACTCTTTCTAAAGCCTCTCTCTCAGGACCATGGATTAGTATTTCCATTGGTTATAATTTGAGTACAGTCATTGCCGTCCTTATGACATTCAATACGACCTGATGGTGAGATAGACACAGGGTGATTGGCTCACAGACTCAGCGTCTCGGAGCAGGATTTAAAGGGTTACAGAGGTCCAGATGTCTGATGCTATCGAGGTGAGCCATGTCTCTTTCAGTTACTCACAAAGACAGTCTGTGTCACGGCCAAGGGGGAGGGGTCAACCTCCTCATATCACCCCTGGTTTGTGTCTAATGGGCTCTAAACATTGCCTCATTGAATCTATTCTGAAATCTATCTGGGTCTAATAGCATGTCAATACTACTTTGCGATGCATGAAGTACTAGTGAATAAAAATATATCAGCGAAATCCAACAGTTAACAATTTTACTGAGTTACAGTTCTTAGAAGGAAATCAGTCAAATGAAATCAATTCATTAGGCGATAATCTATGAATGTCACATGACTGAGCAGGGGCGCAGCCATGGAGGGCATAGGCCCACCCACTAGGGAGTCAGGCCCAGCCAATCAGAATTACTTTTCTCCACAAAAAAAAGGCATTATTACAGACAGAACTAATCCTGAGTTTCATCAGCTGTCCGGGTGGCTGGTCTCAGGTGATCCCGCAGGTGAATCCGGATGTGGAGGGCCAGGGCTGGCATGGTTACACGTGGTCTGTGGTTGTTAGGCCGGTTAGACATACTGCCAAGTTCTCTAAAATTACGTTGGAGGTGGCTTATGGTAGAGAAATTAACATTACATTCTCTGGCAGCAGCTCTGGTGGACATGCCTACAGTCAGCATGCCAATTGCACGCTTCTTTAAAATTTGAGACATCTGTGGCGTTGTGTTGTGTGACAAAACTTCACCTTTTATTGTCCCCAGCAGAAGGTGCACCTGTGTAATGACCATGCTGTTTAATCAGCTTCTTGACATGCCACACCTGTCAGGTGGATGGATTATCTTGGCAAAGGAGAAATGCTCACTAACAGGGATGTAAACACATTTGGGCACTACATTTGGAAGAAATAAGCTTTTTGTGCGTATGGAACATTTTGGGGATCTTTTATTTTAACTCATGAAACATGGGACCAACACTTTACATGTTGCGTTTATATTTTTGTTCAGTATATTTAATACAATTAATACATTTTCTGGTGAGAGAGCCTTGGTTTAAGAACAAGCTACATTTTCCATTACTATACAATTGTTATATACGCCTGGGATGCTGAACTTGAAGCGACGATGTGTTTGTTTTTCACCACAGTCTAATACAAAACATTGGTTTGGCAGCATTTGTCCAAAGAAAAAGGTTTTGGGGAGCATTCAAGCATAAATAACGTCTCTAATCTAAACCCATTATCGTCAGAGGCACACAGTGCAAGCAAAACAGCTTTTCCTCTGGACTGCATTTAGCTAGCCTCTCTCTGTCCTAGGCCCTTAGGCCCTCAGACTGAGTTACCAACGACACACACACACACACACACACACACACACACACACACACACACACACACACACACACACACACAGTCTTCAGGCGGGAAAACTCCAATACTCCGGAGTAGCACATCTCTTCTCTGGAATTTCAGAAAGTGTTTTGTCTAGCAGACCAAGCTTCACGACGTTGAAACGGCTCTTATACAAGAAACAGAACTGCACAACCAGACAGTATCCTGATCCGAGGGAAGGAGGAAGGAAGTAAAGGGGCAATGAGGACTGGGTAGCAGATGTAAGGGCCTCACCTCCTCACTACGACCTTCTCTAAATTGTGTTTTGATTACTTTTAACCATCAGAGAGAGTAAGGGGGGGGGGGGGGGGGGTGAACTCTCGTCCCTTATGTTGGACGGACACTGTTTTATTCAGATAGACTCTGTGTTGACACAGGTGTGGAGAACCCCAGATAAAACAGCAGCAGCTCAGGAACCAGAGACTCTCAGTGGTGTTTGTGTGCACTCAGAAATGCCAGAATATCACCTTTAATTCACAGGCTGAGAGTCTGGAGTGAGTGGAGACCAGAAATGTGGTCAACAGCCTAGCTAGGAGAGTAGAGCGCTACAGTATCAGATACAGTAGATGGTGAGATAGCACAGAGGAAGAGACAGATTGGTAGTGGGGTCTAGACTGCTGATGTAAAGCTAAGCACACGTGTTCGTAGTAGTTATAGGGAGTAGGGTAAGGGTTTGAGGACCGATACAGGAGCTATATGTCTGCAAAGAACTTCCTGTTATGATATATTAACCCCAGAGATGGAATTCAATTCAAGTTTTTTTTAAATATATAGCATTTGACCGAATACACAGCATACACTCGGCATTATGGCTATGTTCATAGTTGACTAGCCACAATCACTAGTGCAATGCTTTGGTGTCCATGAGCCATACCACGAACCCAACGTTTTTCCCCGACTTGAAAACGTCACCCGACAAGGAAAAACCAGGCCCTAGTTACAGCCTACATAACCCGACAGTAACTACATCAGTAGAATCAATAAAGAGTTCAATGAGGCTGCTTAAAGCTTCTCGGGGTATCCTGCATAGCATCACACACGCTTTATTTAGTCTCACCTCCACACTAAGTGCCTGCATGCATTTTGAAGTATTGGCCTTGTTAAACATTAAAGGCCTTCTGTGGGAATGTGCGTCACTGTTCACTACATTATAGGGTCTTTCCAGCATGGGGAGGTGATACGGGGTTGTGTGGATGAGGTTGAGAGGAGGTGTGTGTGTGTGTGTGTGTGTGTGTGTGTGTGTGTGTGTGTGTGTGTGTGTGTGTGTGTGTGTGTGTGTGTGTGTGTGAGAGAGAGAGAAGTGCTAACTAACAGAAAAAATGAACATTCAAAGCTCAAAGCGTTCTCATTGAAAAGTTAGTTCATTAAATCGGCAGAATAAAACATTTCCGATTTTTCACGCGCGCTCATAACCTGTGTGGGTGTATGTGTGTGTTTATGCACACATACTATACATACTTACATGTGTCTATAAAAGTACAGTAGCCTTTACCTTTGGGATGGCCAGTTTCTCTCGCTCTGGCCAGTCTTCGGAGTCGGAGCAGGTGTGTGTGTCGCTGAGTGCCTGCAGAGGGCTGATTCGAGGCCGGTGCAGCGGCTGCAAACTGATCTGGGTACTGAGCAGGTTACTGACAGCCCGCAGGGAACTGCAGGTGTTGGGGGGCAGAGAGGGGTCCGCCAGCAGGTCTGAGATCAATCCATGGGCTTCCCCCATCACCGCTATGTCTACCAACACACTGGTGCCCGACGACTTAAGGAAAAGAAAAGGAGGGAGACAGGGGGTGGAGAGAGAGCAAGAGGGAGGGAGAGAAAGAGAGAGAGAGAGAGAGAGGGAAGGGAAGGAGAGGGGACAATAAGCAAGGGAGTGTAAGGGGAGAGAAAGACGGTCAATTAGCGCAGGAAAGCTGTGCAAAGGTGACGCTATTACTTTGCTAGGCAGACGTCACGGCACGCTGACGCACACCGTTTCTGCCTCTACCCTGATACCTACCTGTGTGTGTGGGGGGACGGGGGAGTGCAGAGGAGGAGAGACAAAGAGCGCCAACAATGAGGTTAAGAGAGGGGGGGGGGGAGAGATGTTAAAGGGAGTAATGGGGGAAGGAGGGGACATTATATCCTCCTTTAACTCATTTCATATCTGTAAGAGTGTCAGAGAAAACACAACCAGAGAGTAAGGAGGAAGGATGAGTCTGAATCTTAGCATTTCATCCTGCCATTCCTTGGAATCTACATTCATCCCATACATATCCCAGGACAGTGTGTGTGTGTGCGCTTCTGTGTCACTCCAGCGCCCATTAACAACTGTGTATTGGCAAGGCCATGATAGAATAGACAGACCAGTGGTTGCTGTGGCAACAGACTAGCTTCTGTGGGTCACACACACATACTAAACACGCTGTTTGTGACAGGGGCTTCTATGTTTTGGCAGCCAGATGCATGCACTCTGAAATCTGACATTAAAGCAGACAGGAAGCCATGTCGGGGAGACAGTTTCACAGCAGGACACTGCTCTTCAATGGGATGTCTTTGCGTTTGCAACACATGTTATCCATTTTGGAGCCCATTGAGGTGGGCTCTTGCCAGTGTAAAGCTGGAACTAACAAAGACAGCTATGGCTCAAGACAAAACTTGCTCAACACAGAGAGACATATAAAGAAAATGCATAAAACATTCAGACCAAACGCCTGGCTACCACACTACTACTAGCACTAGTCAAAATAATACTTAGATACCATAGATCTCTTATTAAGATGATGGAAGAGCAGCTGACATTGTTTACTCTCTAAGCATGGAAGCAACTAATCTTATCCAAGACAACTCCTAACTCCATACGAATCCACACAGCTGTGTGTACTGAGGCAAGGAAGGTTAAGCTTCCGCTAGATGGTCACATACACACGGGCACGCACACACACACGCAAACACACATCGTTTTTTGAATTGCTTTGGTCTGTGGTACATTTTTACGACTCTTCCTACAAAACTCAAAACAGATCATCAAAAAGGCTTTTTTTTCTAAAAGTACAACACAACAAACCATACAGTCAACTTTTCACAAAATGTAGAAATACATGTTTCACATTGCAATACATGTTCATACAATGCTCACATTACTTTTATGATTCTATTCTCTTTTGTTAAAATACATTTTACTATTACTTAAGAGGCTTTCACACCAAATTGTTTTTTTCCTAACTTTTTTTTTTTTAACCTCTTTGTTCGGTAAGTTTGGACTGGTGTGAAAACTATCCACACTCGGGAGCGCACTAAACGCTCTGTGGTTCGCTCCAATTCAATTCCTAAGGTGGTGCGGTTCGCTGCAGGTGAGAACGCAGTCTGGACCAAAGACAGGAAAATAACCCAAATTGCGCATTGTCATTGGTTGTTTGACTGCGAGCATGAAATACACACATGATCATAATTTGAGCTCTCTGAAACGTTCTGTTAATATCAGGGCAGTTATGAGCGCATCCGATGCAGGTTAAAGGAGCCCGGGTCTATACCGGGGAAATAGGGTACTGAATATAGACTATTCGTGTCGCAGTTAGAGTGGTTTGCGCTGTTTCCTCTAATGCATGTTGTTGGAAGACCAAAGCGAAAGTAATAGGAAGATTGGGACGCACAAGTGATGCTTTATGATAATCCTAAATGGATGTAGCTCGAGCATTTTTGTCCAATAAACAAATGACGTGCATAGACAAGTGGTTGTTTAGGAATTTCTGTTCATTTGACAATTTTGGCAATGTGAAACCAACCGGACCAAATGACAAAAATACAATGTAATACATAGTCAAACTCTGATGCGAACTATAGCTCAAAACGATGTGTGAAACGCCCTTAATCCGACTACTCTTAATTGATGATCACTTCAACGTCTGGTAAATGTATAGAATTTGACATGTAAACTGTTATAATTCACTACATATTTTGAGACCTACATAATGAAAATGGTAGTGTTCGGTTCTATTTCTCAGAGTAAAAAAACTCCATGGACACTATGAAAGCTTATTAACCCAGTTGAATTCTTCCCACAGGATCCATACAGCTACATTAGACAAAAGACATTGTTCACATAAGCACTGATATTTAACCCTTCCTCTGTGCTGAGTCTCCTCCCACACATCTGAACAAACGTTCTATCTTTATTGCTTAAGCAGGAAACTAAGTAATAGGGTCCATAGACTTTTATTTCTCCCTTAAGGTGACCTGACCTGATCTCGACCCCCCTTCATCACTAATCCTTGGCTCTCTCCCTTTTTCAATTCCTGCCACATGTGATCACTTTCCCTGCACTCAGTACATTCCAAGCTTAATTGCCCCCGCCGTATACTTTCCTCCTACAGATAACCATGAACCTCTGGTGTAGCCCCTCGGCTATGGCATTTCTCTATTACAACTAATGATTTATAAGGATTTAAAGTTCATCAATCCAAACCTATCAGTATGTAAAGTAGAAACAAGTATGATATATACTCGAATGTACTACTATGATGATGACTACTATGATTTTACTTCACAGCAAGTTTTTTTTTATTTTTATCTGAGAGACAAGATCAGAGATGTGCTGTATATATCAAATCACAGTTTAGTGGTCACATACACAGATGAGCAGATTACAGTAGGTGCAGCGAAAATGCTTGTGTTTCTAACACCTACAGTGCAGTAATACAATATCAACACAATACCAATAAGCAAGAAAAAAGTCCAAAACAAGAAAAAAAGTATCTCCTATACAGTAAACATGTATCCAAAGTCTAGTATGCTTGAATACAATTGGCCAATACAGTACTGTAATGCAATATATGTAGCTGACAGTTTGACCCAAAGTGACAACAGTCCACACATTTTGGTATATGACCCCAGTGGGAATTGAACCGACAACTCTGGTGTTGCTAGTGCCATGCTCTTATGAACTGAGCTACGTACAGGACCACTAGCTGCCATCCCCAGGAGTCACTGGAGACTAGACTAAACTAATCTAACGCGTCATAATAGTGCACCGTTAGAGTACTGACTATTGCTGTCTGGAACATCTCCGGCTTTGTGACCATGTCTCTGTTGCTGTGTGTGCGTGTGTGTGTGTGACCGTTCCCGTGTGTGTGACCGCTCTACTCCTACAGAGGTGATAATTGTATAAATAACCTAGGGAGGGATGGGAGAGGATGAGAGCAGCCTGGGTAGCAGTGACTAACTCAATCACACAGGGACAGTAGAGGGAGTCACCATAACAATAACACAATAACATAACAACTCCACAGCTACCTGGCTAGGTCTGGTGAGTGTTCAGTGGAAGAGTGGAAGAGCTGGTGTCAAGACCCCCTTGTATTTGTCACTTGTGAAATCTGAGGGACCAGGCAGCAACATCCCCTGCTAGGACCGAGAGTTGTGAAACCCTGTTCTGTTTACCACAAATAAGACAAGAGGGACAGATGGTGTTTCATCTTGTTTTCGGAGATGGAGATGGACCTCATTCCTTGAAGTCCAGACGTTAGACAAAACTTTACAATAAATCCATGTTGAGTTTCCTGAGACCACCCAACAGCAGTCGCCAGGGCGGATCAGTGTTTTGACCTGTTAACCAATACAGCACATGCTTCCTGTCAAAAGGTCATCCCTGCCGTGTCAGAGTAGACCCATAATGGGCACCTCTTGTCATAGCAGAGTTGGGCCATAATGGACGCCTGGACGCCAGTCGCCTGTCAATGTCAACATGCCGCTCTCGCTGCAACAAGATCTCATAGTTTCCCCTCGAAATGCAACGTATTATGGATGAACGTCTGTTTTTCCAGCATTAATTCCGCGTGGTTATAGGGTTAAAACAGAAACAACTCAAATGGTAACCGTTTAGGCCGGGGGTATTCAAATTCTTACCCTATGAAGTTCAGAGTCGGCTGGTTTTCGGTTCTACCTGATGATCAATTGCACCCACCCGGTGTCCCAGGTCAAAATCAGTCCCTGATTAGGGGGGAACAATGAAAACAGTTCATTTGAGGGGTTTGGACATTCATTCCGATTGGTTAAGGTTAGGGCTATGGTTTTGGAAAGGCTTAAAACAAAAATAATTCAAAACAACGCAACATTAGCAGGAATTATTCTCACGGCTTGCTAGAGCATTGTGATCTGCGGTGGTGCAGTGTTCTAAGCTGCAAGCTCCAGCTCCTGGAGAGTTCTCGGGAATCGCTTGTGAAAAAAAAAATGTGAGCGTGGAGGAAGGCATATATCGACGTTCTCAGGACCTTTTCAAACGTCCGAAATTGAAGTTTATTTCTAGTGACCAGGCTGCTCTCCAATATTCCTGGCCCCCTACAGCTCCTTTCCTTTCAGTTCCGTTCCTCTCCTCTCTACTCTCTGTTTCCGGTCTAGACCAGTTCAGCAAACAAAAAGGTTTAGTTTAGTAAAAAGGCATGTCCACAGCAGTAGCTCTTGGTTGGGTTGGGTTAAATGTGGAAGACACCCTTTTTTTACGGTGCAGAGCATAGCTGGATTTACTGTAAGCAACATCATTAGAATCAGATCCAAGTGCCAAGAATCACTCTCCACAGCCCTGGGAAATAACAGACACACACACACACACTCCCCTAACACACTCCCCTAACAGCCATGGCCAATTACACAGTGCTCAGGGAAAGCGTCACAACATTCAATCTGGTATTTCCTGTCCTGAATTACTGCAAAAACATAAACTGTAGTTTCTTTCTGACCATTATTTTCCTCTGGAACTTTTTTCACACCTTTGCAACTGAGAGGAGAGGTTTTTTCATATTTCATAGTGAAGCCATTTCAACCAGGGAATCTGTGAAAGTAAATAGCCACTATAAACTGTGCTTCATAGGGTGAATCTCAATTGTCTAAAGTGGTATCCTTCCCATATCTACGTTCCTTCCTACAGATGTTGGATTTTAATTTGACCTATATTGTCACAGCAAAATAAATCATGCAGCAACAGTGTAGTCCATAATGTTGCTTGACTGGTGGATAGGCTACGCCAAAAGTATGCTACGTGAAAAGTGAAATACTGTTAATATAACCGTGTCTTAGTGTGGGTTTTCATAGAATGTACGTAAATCACAAAGTGTGTATGTGTAAAATTCTGAGCAACAAAAGAGTGATCAAATGAAGATCCTACATCTAAATGCACTGATGTGAAAGTACTGGATTTGTGAACCTAGTAGATATCCACCATATCCCTCTAGCAGGTTCGTTTTTTTCCGTCATTAATCTTGCTCTGGAGGCAGCTATGCAGAGTGGTCACTAGCTGGCATTGCCACAAAGTCATAAAATCTGATTTTCGAAATGAAGACCAAAGAGCACATTTTAGTTTTCCTACATTTTTACAATATAGCCCATTTTGACTTTGCAACTGATCTATCTAAACAGTTCGGCTTCCAGGACAAGACTCCTGACAATCAACGTCAACCTGCATCACTCTAACCCATTCTGTGCATTTAGGTCAGAGCAAATGAAGGAGAGGAGACAAGGAGAGGAAGCCACTATATACTATTGAGACACAGCACTAGTTGGTTTTATGACTTTGTCGACGTGTGTCTGTGTGTTTCATCACAAGCTTCAGGGTTAGATGTGGCAAAAAGGAAGAGAGCACACAGTAACTCTATATTGAGTGATTTATTTTGAGCGTGAGCGAGAGGAGAGAGGGTAAGTGGACGGGAGACCTTGCAAATCCTTTGTGTGGGAGGCTTCCGCATACTCCATCTCTCTCTCCTCTCTCTATCTCTCATGTCTCTGTCGGCCTCCAATAATACTCTCTCTCAGTGTTCGGTAAACAGAGCAGCATCATAAACAACCGACCGCAGCAGAGCACAGGACGGACATTTCCCACATTCTCAGGTCAAACGGCTGTGTGATCAGATGAGATACCAGATAAATAAATCTCTCTCTCTCTCACACACAAACACAGATTCAAAAACAGCACTTCAGAGATGTTTTATAGCAGTTACAGAGAGTTGAAACAGGGATAGACACCGGTGTCCCATTGCTGTACAGAAACTCCTATGTAAGCAGTACAACTGATTCATCCTGATCATCTTGCTTACTTAAACACCTCGTATTAACTCCTCAAACACCGTGACCCTGATGACTGACTCACCAAACAGATTGAACAGCAATGCAGAAAGAGAGAGCTAATAGATTCCTCAAAGTGGCCTGATGCTCTGATACCCTAGCTATGGGCCCTGGTCAAAAGTAGTGCACTACATAGGGAATAGGGTACATTTGAGACGCGGCCTATCTCTATTGCTGTGCGAAATCAGCTCAACCTGAACAAAACCCATTAGAGCTCTCTTCACTCAGGTCTTTAACGACATCCTGTGGTTGCGACATTCAACCATTACCTGGCAGTAATGGACTCTGTGTGGCTGGCTCATGTCCCTGGGAGAGAGAAAGCGAGGGACAGAGGGAGGGCGGGTGCGAGAGAGAGAGAGAGAGAGAGAGAGAGAGAACGATACTGTTGATAACAAGATAGAGAGTGTGTGCCTGTGTGCATCGCCTTTACGTGAGTATGTGTGTATTTAGGCCAATCAAGTGATAGTGGGAGCAGTTATAGCGGAGACAGAGATCAGGGAGTAGAGAAGTATTGATCTTGATGGGTTTAAACACAGGTCGCATACAGACCAAGAACACAGAGAGAAGTCACTGAGTGCACGCATAGGCACACACGCACACACATGCACGCGCGCGCACACACACACGCACACACACACGCACACGCACGCACGCACACACGCACACACACGCGCGCGCACACACACACACACACACACAGACACACAGACACACACACACACACACGAGAGACCCAAGGGAACAGCTTGTCAATATCTGTCATTGATTGAACAGCTGTAGGGTTGTACAAGAAGCATGTACTGTAAACCCAGGCCCTTATTTCACAGTAACTACATTACCTATGTGATTCTGCATACAGGTTTAACACTGCATATAGAGGAAGAAAGCTATGCAAACTAGAGGAATCCATTTTCCAGTACACTAGAGAGCAGCGTTTGTTCTTTCCATCGGAATGGGACGTGTTCTCTTCCTCTTGTTCTTTTTTTCTCATCATTTCTCCTCAGAGACACTGAAAGGCACATGAGACCAGTTCAGGCGTAAGCACGGCTGTGTGTAATGTGTGAGTGTGTGTGGTGGTGTGTGTGTGTGTGTGCATGTATGTGTCTATGTGCACGTGTGCGTGCCGGTATGTGTGTGTGTACAGATGGTGAGCTGGGTCCACAGGCAGAACTGAGTTAGCCAGGTGGAAAATGAACAGCCCGACAGTTACAGACTGGCTGACATCCAAACTGCAGCACTCCACGATTACTACAGTTAACAATACACTAATACGGTATTACCCCAGTACTCTACACTATTACCACAGTCAACAATACTCTAATACAGTATTACTACAGTACTCTACACTATTACCACAGTCAACAATACTCTAATACAGTATTACTACAGTACTCTACACTATTACTACAGTTAACAATACTCTAATACAGTATTACTACAGTACTCCACACTATTACCACAGTCAACAATACGCTAATACAGTATTACTACAGTACTCTACACTATTACCACAGTCAACAATACTCTAATACAGTATTACTACAGTACTCTACACTATTACCACAGTTAACAATACTCTAATACAGTATTACTACAGTACTCTACACTATTACTACAGTTAACAATACTCTAATACAGTATTACTACAGTACTCTACACTATTACCACAGTCAACAATACTCTAATACAGTATTACTACAGTACTCTACACTATTACTACAGTCAACAATACACTAATACGGTATTACTACAGTACTCCACACTATTACCACAGTCAACAATACTCGAATAAAGTATTACTACAGTACTCCACACTATTACCACAGTCAACAATACACTAATAAAGTATTACTACAGTACTCTACATTATTACCACAGTCAACAATACTCTAATAAAGTATTACTACAGTACTCTACACTATTACCACATTCAACAATACTCTAATACAGTATTACTACAGTACTCTACACTATTACCACAGTTAACAACACTCTAATACAGTATTACTACAGTACTCTACACTATTACTACAGTTAACAATACTCTAATACAGTATTACTACAGTACTCTACACTATTACCACAGTCAACAATACTCTAATACAGTATTACTACAGTACTCTACACTATTACTACAGTCAACAATACACTAATACGGTATTACTACAGTACTCCACACTATTACCACAGTCAACAATACTCTAATAAAGTATTACTACAGTACTCCACACTATTACCACAGTCAACAATACACTAATAAAGTATTACTACAGTACTCTACACTATTACCACAGTCAACAATACTCTAATAAAGTATTACTACAGTACTCTACACTATTACTACAGTCAACAATACTCTAATACGGTATTACTACAGTATTCTACACTATTACTACAGTCAACAATACTCTAATACGGTATTACTACAGTACTCTACCCTATTACCACAGTTAACAATACTCTAATACAGTATTACTACAGTAATCTGGTCTACACTATTACTACAGTCAACAATACTCTAATACAGTTTTACTACAGTACTCTACACTATTACTACAGTCAACAATACTCTAATACGGTATTGCTACAGTACTCTACACTATTACCACAGTTAACAATACTCTAATACAGTATTACTACAGTAATCTGGTCTACACTATTACTACAGTCAACAATACTCTAATACAGTTTTACTACAGTACTCTGGTCTACACTATAACTATAGTCAACAATACTCTAATACAGTATTACGGCAGTACTCTAGTCTACACTATAACTACAGTAAATATGACTCTACTACAGTATTACTACAGAATTCTACACTTACTACAGTCAACAATACTCTAATACAGTATTATCACAGTACTCTACACCAGTGTTCTCCAACCCTGTTCCTGTTTCAATCCGACCCCAGTTGTAATTAACCTGATTCAGCTAATTATTGGAATCAGCTGTACTAGATTGGGGTTGGAGTGAAAACCTACAGGATGGTAGCTCTCCAGGAACAGGGTTGGAGAGCCCTGCTCTACACTATTACTACAGTCAATAACATTCACTGACACAGTACAATACTCACACATTCCGATAGCTACAGAACAATCAGAAGGAATTAGTCAAATAAAAGTGCAATAATACAACTTTGTGGTAAAGTTATCCTCCGACGAAGGGTGGTTTATCCTACTTTCAGAAGGATATACCAGAATGGGGCGGCAGGTAGCCTAGTGGTTAGAGCATTGGACTAGTAACCGAAAGGTTGCCAAATTGAATCCCTGAGCTGACAAGGTAAAAATCTGTCATTCTGCCCCTGAACAAGGCAGTTAGCCCACTGTTGCTAGGCCGTCATTGAAGATAAGTATTTGTTCTTAACTTACTTGCCTAGTTAAAAAAAGGATGGCTGCCGTTTTATGGGCTCCAAACCAATTGTGCTATTTTGTGCGTTTTTTTCGCATTGTTTGTCACTTATTTTGTACATAATTGTAATGGCTCTCGTTTGTAGAATGAAGAGTGGACCAAGGCGCAACGTGGTAGGCGTACATCGTCTTTTTATTGACGACACCAAAACAAAATAACAAAGACAAAAAAACGAAAAATGCATCATTCTGGCAGGCAACAGTAACTAAACAGAAAACTAGATCCCACAAAACCCAAAAGGAAAATGGCAACTTATATATGATCCCCAATCAGAGACAACGATAGACAGCTGCCTCTGATTGGGAGCCACACTCGGCCAAAAACAAAGAAATAGTAAACATAGACTTTCCCACCTGAGTCACACCCTGACCTAACCAAACATAGATAATAATGAGGATCTCTAAGGTCAGGGCGTGACAATAATGTTGATGCTACTGAAAAGAGCTTCTGGAAATCAGAACAGCGATTACTCACCTCTTTAATGAATCTGACGAGAAGGACATAATGCTGTTCCCAGACAAAGTCCGAATCCCTGTTATTCACATGAAGAAAATAAGGAAATACAGGGGGCGGAAATCAAGAGGCCTTGTGAGAATTTGTCGACGAGTGGGTAACCCGCCTCCACCATCCGTTCTATTGGCCAACGTGCAATCACTGGAGAATAAACTGGATGAGCTTCGTTCGAGACTATCCTACCAATGGGAAATTAAAAACTGTAATATCTTATGTTTCACCGAGTCGTGGCTGAACGACGACACAGAGCCGTATAAGTCATAAGCAAACAAGAAAATGCTCATCCAGAAATGGCATTCCTAGTAACCGGGGCCTTTAATGCAGGCAAACTTGAATCCGTTTTACCTCATTTCTACCAGCACGTCACATGTGCAACCAGAGGAAAAAAACACCTTTACTCCACACACAAAGACGTGTACAAAGTTCTCCCTCGCCCTCCATTTGGCAAATCTGAACATAATTCTATCCTCCTGATTCCTGGTTACACGCAAAAACTAAACAGGAAGTCCCAGTGACTCACTCAATATGGAAGTGATCAGATGACGCAGATGCTACGCTACAGGCCTGTTTTGCTAGCACAGACTGGAATATGAGTTTGAAGGTAGGCTTTGAAATACATCCACATCCACTCAAATGATGTCATTTAGCCTATCAGAAGCTTCTAAAGCCATGACATCATTTTCTGGAATTTTCCAAGCTGTTTAAAGGCACAGTCAACTTAGTGTTTGTAAACTTCTGACCCACTGGAATTATGATACAGTGAAATAAATGAAATAATCTGTCTGTAATCAATTGTTGGAAAAATGACTTGTGTCATGCACAAAGTAGATGTCCTAACCGACTTGCCAAAACTATAGTTTGTTAACAAGAAATTTGTGGAGTGGTTGAAAAACTAGTTTTAATGACTCCAACCTAAGTATATGTAAACTTCCGAATTTAACTGTATGTGAGAATGCTGTTCATTGACTACTGCTCAGCGTTCAACACCATAGTGCCCACAAAGCTCATCACTAAGCTAAGGACCCTGGAATTAAACACCTCCCTTTGCAACTGGATCCTGGACTTCCCGACGGGCCGCCCCCAGATGGTAAGGGTAGGCAACAACACATCTGCCATGCTGATCCTCAAAATGGGGGCCCCTCAGGAGTGAGTTGCCAAGACTGTGTGGCCAAACACGACACGATCATTAAGTTTGCTGACGACACAATGATCATAGGCCTGATCACCGACAGCGATGAGACAGCCTATAGGGAGGAGGTTAGAGACCTGGCATTGTGGTGCCAGGACAACAACCTCTCCCTCAACGTGAGAAAGACAAAGGAGATGATCGTGGACTACAGGAAGAGGAGGGCCGAACATGCCCCCGTTCAAATCGACAGGGCTGTAGTGGGGCAGGTTGAGAGTTTCAAGTTCCTTGGCGTCCACATCACCAACAATCTATCATGGTCCAAATACAACAAGAATGTTGTGAAGAAAATATTTGGCATGGGTCCCCAGATCCTCTACAGCTGCACCATCGAGAGCATCCTGAGCGGTTGCATTATCACCTGGTATGGCAACTGCTTGGCATCCGACCATAACGCACTTCAGAGGGTAGTGCGTACAGCCCAGTACAACACTGGGGCCAAGCTTCCTGCCATCCAGGACCTATATACTAGGCAGTGTGTTAGAGAAAGGCCAAAAAAATTGTCAGAGACTCCAGTCACCCAAGTTATAGACTGTTCTCTCTGCTTCAGCATTGCAAGCACTACTGGAGCGCAAAGTCTAGGTTCAAAAGGGTCCTTAACAGCTTCTACCCCCAAGCCATAAGACTGCTGAACAATTAATGAAATGGTCACCCAGACTATTTGCATTGAAACCCACCCCCTTTGCTTTTACATTGCTGCTACTCGCTGCTTATTATCTATGCATAGTCACTTTACCTCTACCTACATGTACAAATGACCTCAACTTTTTTTTTCTTACTTTAGTTTATTTAGTAAATATTTTCTTAACTCTATTTTCCTAAAATTGCACAATGTTCCTGCCGCTCTGCCCTGTTGTGAACTTTGAAGTAGCTTCCCCAAACCCTTCCTCACTGTTTCTGGATTACTGTTAGGCTAGTGTCAGGCTACCTGGGTTCTACTGACTTCAACAGGTGATGTGAACCAGTGTGCCATCATTTACATTTCAATGTATAGTTTGCCATTAGGCCAGCACAGATCTCTTCAAATCCTCTAGGGGTGGAAGCCCAAGCTGACCTGCTTCCCTGTCAGACACTATCTTTGAAGCAGGTACAGATATGCGTACCACATAACAGATACGATTCTATGCTTCTTTACATGGGATTTGAACTCACAACCTCCTGGTTCACGGCATTCTTAACTTCCTGACACACCACCACGTGACTTATTCTAGGGTTTTCTGTTTTAATGTTGACCCTTAATCACTACGATAAATCAAATCGTTTTTCGGGAGTTGACTTTTAACAGAGCTGCATTTCACTTTGAAGTGTAAAGTCTAGGAATACAGGTGAAACCAGTCATTGACACTGACGTGACGTAGCTTGGAATTGTATGAACCAAGAGGTTGTGAGTTCCAATCCCAGGTGAGGACATGTTGAATAATAATTTCCATATAAATGCACAATGTAATCAAGTATGTTGAAAACATTCTGTGTTATGAGCACAATTTTAATGTGTGGGCGTTCCTAACTTACGTCTTGTCACGTTAAAGCTATGTTTGGGCTAACCAAAAAATGTTATGTTCAGGTATCACTTTGACCCGAAAAGTTTAGTAAACTATAAAAGTCTGTGGAACCAGTTACTAAATAATAATTGGTTGAATCAACAACAACAACAAAAAGTACAGTGTACACAGATGAAAACATACACACCGGTAAAGAGCCCACCTGTTTGGGAGGATGGGTGGTCTCCTGATAGCATCTCATGGTACCCAACGTGTACGCCTTGTTCATCATAGCACCAATGCACACAACCAGGGACCAATGCCTAACACTAAACACCCGATGCCTGACTCCTGAATCTCTTCGTCTCGGCCGCAGTAGCTGCCCTACTATGGTGCCTGTCCTCCCTCCCTCCTCAGAAAGTAAACTGTCACTCCTCTCTTTTCTCCCTCTCTCTTTCCCTTCCTCTCTCACACCCTTCTCTCCTCTGCCCCAACTGTACCACATGTGCAGTCAGTCCCGACAACCCTCTGGCCCTCGCCTGCTCCTGCCTCAGCCAATCCTGTGAGAGAATGCTCCTAGGTGCTCCTCCACTCGTCGCTCCGCCGAGGTGGGCAGACAGACAGGAAGCATTTATATAGAAAATAGCCTGTTGCTAGGAGACGCAGGGATAAAGAGCAAAGTGAGTGCTACACAATAAAAATAGTTATTTGGGTTAAATTGGACGCAACAACGCGTCATCCCGTCCTACGAGTTTCCCTTTGATTATTAATAGTGTGAAAAGACGAGAAATAATACAAGTGGGTGATTTGCATTAGTACAGTGCTACCCACACATCACAGACATGTCTCAGTAGTCTAAAGTGGCTTCATCCTCTCCTCGTGTCCCCCATCTTTCATCTTCTGTGACACTGAAGACACAGCTGAGAGCAATAGGATGAGGCTTTTTACCAGGTATTTGCTTTCACTAGTACAACGTTTTCTCATGAGTAAACAATGAATAAGGAGCGATGAAGGGGAGGATATGAGCAGAAGAGATGAGGAGAGGAAGCCACGTTAGACTATTGAGAGCATGGCAGTGCATTCATCAATCAAATGTATTTTATACAGCCCTTTTTAAGAGCAGCAGCTGTCACAAAGGGATATACAGATAACACGATCTCACAGTTTGACACGGTTTGACTTCGGTATTGTAACACAGACGCTGGGAGACGAGAAGCAAGTACGGGTGTGGATTTAATAATAAATAAACATGGAACTAAACACGAACAGCATCTGGACATAAGAACAGGAAAATAACAACAAGGCTGACTGGGGAATGAACCTGAGGGAGTGACAGGTAGAGGGATGGAAATCATGGAAGTGATGCAGTCCAGGTGAGTCTCATGAGGGGCAGGTGCACGTAACGATGGTGACAGGAGTGGGGGAGTGGGAGTAAACGTGACAGGTATTCAAGTGTTTTCCAGGTTTAGGAATTCATTTCCGAATGGGTACGGTAAGGGTTAAGGTTTGGGATAGGGTTAAAAAAAATATATATTTAAAAAAGAGTTCCTAGTGCTGGGACTGAGCAGGCGACCCTCAGAGCCGGAGCTCGCTGGTTTCTCCTATCCACTATCCCCATCCGCAATGCCTCAGCAAGCCACAAGCCTACTTAATGGTAATAGTCCTTACTGTTGCACCTAGTGGCCAGTTTTAAAGGCATCTCCCGACGCCCTGGGTACCTGGACGAATGTCAAATATCTCCTTGGATCTCGAGTGACCTGGCTGGACACCCAACCTAAAACACCAAAGAGCAAGCAATGCAGAGGTAGAAGCACAGAGGCTAAGAAAAAAATCCCTGGAAAGGCAGGAACCTATGAGGAACTGGGTTCCGAGGGGTGGCCAGTCCTCTTCTGGCTGTGCCGGGTGGTGATTATAAGATTACATGGTCATGTAGGCAAGATCGTTGTTTAAGACGTTGAAATGTTCATAGATGACCAGCAGCGTCAACAGTTCAACACCTCAGGAGTAAATGTCAGTTGGCTTTGCATAGCCGAGCATTCATATCAGGGACTGAAGAGACACTGTGGGATGAGCGATACATTCTCTTTCTAGACCTGCTCTTTTCTGAGCTAAAATACACACATATAGACACTCCCATTCCCAGATGGGACAAGACTGGAATAATGTCAATATCCCAATATCCCAATGCTTATGCACACTCAGACACATTGTTCAGCCAGTTCTAGTGTCATTTATTTCTCTACATGTTTCCATTATTACATATATTTTTGGAACGTATGCCTATAAAATCAATAATCTCCAGTTATTCCCCATTTACTGCAGTCTACAGAGTTGCATTTCCTACTGTATGCCTATAGCATCACCATCATCTCTAATAATAACTAGGGGAAGGGGGATACCTAGTCAGTTGCACAACAGAATGCATTCAACCGAAATGTGTCTCCCACATTTAACCCAACCCCTCTGAATCGGAGAGGTGCTGGGGGGGCTGCCTTAATAGACATCATCGGTGCCCAGGGAGCAGTTGTTGTTGGGGGTTAACTGCCTTGTTCAAGGGCAGAATGGCAGATTTTTCCAATTGGCCAGCTCGGGATTTTAACTATTGACTTTTCAGTTACTGAGATTGACACAGATCTAGGATTAGTTTATCCTCCCCTAATCCTAACCTTAACCACTAGGGGAGAAAACCACAAACTGACTTTAGATCAATGTTGAGGCATGCAATTTTATGTTGCTCTGTAATTGCCTGACTCTTAAAACAAAACCACCCACCTAAAGGAACGTATTTAAGTATTTCCTGATCAGACTGAGACAGCAGTTGCTCCATCTGACCAGGGGGGAGGGAGAGAGGGGGAGAGGCGGAAAGGAGGAGAGGAGGGGATATGCACGCAAGCACTGGTCAGTCAGGTGGAGAAGTGAGAAGTAGTGTTATCGATTTCTCGCTCCGTCAGTGTTCATTCAATACGGTTAGAGACAGAAGTATTCTCCATCCTTTCTCCCCCTCCTCCCTCCCCATCACTGTACTGACCTGAAGTGTTCATTCAATAAAGAGTTAAGCATGTTCCCCCTTTCTCCCCTTCTCTGTCCTACCTGGGATCCCCGGGCACCCCTCTTGTGGTCCCATTCAGTCTGTGAGATCATCTGGAGACGAGAGAGAGACACCAGTTTAGAGTGCATTCACCATTACCCTCCAGTCTACTCCAGTCTACTACTGTATTACAGTATCTTCTTCTCTATCATCCTCCACTATCTCTCCAAGCCCCCTCCCCCCCCTCCCTCCGCTGAGGGCTAAAAATAAATGCGAGGCGGTGCTGATGAAGAAAAGAGCGCATTACCTACGCTTGCAGGCTTCATCTTCATCTACGTCCCCCTCTCATTCCTCCCTTCTATTCCTCTATTCAACACTTTCTATTTTGTTCAACAAGGCTTTAACGTCATTTCACAGTGAGGCTGGGGCGTACCGAGCCTTTCAGCACAGCATAATGGCCTCTGCCAGGCTAAAACTTTAATCACTCTAATTAGCAAATAGACAACACACAGTACTAACATACACACACACACTAACCTCCCTCCTGAAGGCACGCCATGCTAAGTGCAGGCTCGTTTACACTCGCATCGCCAGATAGGAAGCATCGCAGAATCAACATCACAGCATCATTGCCATTTTGCTGACAGTTACAGAGACTAGTTTACCCTGGCATAATCTTCATGGTAAGGCAGGGGCAGGATAATTATTATATATTTTTATTTTATTTAACCTTTATTTATTTAACAAGTCAATTAAGAACAAATTCTTACTTACAATGATGGCCTAGGAACAGTGGGTAAACTGCCTTGTTCAGGGGTAGAACGACATATTTTTACCTTGTCAGCTCGGGGATTCGATCCAGCAGCCTTTGCGGTTATTGGCCCAATGCTCTAACCACTAGGCTACCTGCCGCGAAGAGGGAATCCATAAACTGACTGAAATATACAGTAGCTTGAATATTCTCACTGTTTGAACCGATGTACAACAAGGTGAACGAGTCCCTCTAAAATCAGTTATATTGTCTCTGATTTGAGTATCTGCTTGCAGGGAGCAAAGAGGTGTCCTCGTATTATAAGTGTCCAGTCTTTTGCAGTCTGATGGGGCGACTTAACTCAGCTGTTGAGAATGAGTCCTGCATTGACTAGCTGACTGTGTCTGTGGACGGCCGGCTGTGCGTTACCTACAGTAACATTACGTAACACTTCTTATTGGTGGGGTCCTCACCCAGATTCCCATTGAGCCACAAACTCAACCTCGATTATTTTAACACAACCTTTTTAAAAAGAGAGAGAGAGTCAGGGGAAACAACATTTATTTATAAAAGGATAATTCCGATACTTTTTCTCTGGGTGTTTTTTTTTGTTGCCTCTTCCACTCTTCCGCGAAGAGGAGAGGCTGGTACTGTAGTCGTCTCCCTCCCTCAGTAACACTGACCCCAGTCTTTGTCCTGAGTCCCCTTACCCTAACCCCTACTAATGACAACTCAACGCCAGTCAAGCCCCTAACCACCACTCAACATCCTGATTAACTAGACAGGTGTTGTATCTACTTAGGGGGAAAAAATACATATTCTGCTTCTAGTCCACATATGTGTTCTCTCCCTCTGACCACACTGTAGTTAGCTGCGTATGTTGTTACAATATATATACACACATAGGTTTTAATACCAGGAAACATACAGAGAGGCTAATGATCAGAGAAAGACCCACCTGATCTTCTCCGTGGTTGGATGGGGAGTCTCAGCCAAATGCCCATTAAGTGAACCAAGTCTACAATGTAGGCTATGTCCGACAGCTTTGAGCTTCTCTCATCTGTCAAAGACGTCTCTCAAGCGTCAACATTGTTTATGACTGTTTTCCTAGACTTCCAATAAAAACCTGTAGGTCTATATGTTATATTATGGTCTGTCTGGGCTGTTTTCCTAGAAGTGCAGCAGAGTAACTTTCAGTAAAAATAGAGGCCCGGGGCTGTACCTTTCATTTGATTGAGTTCTCTGGTAAAATCATTAGAGAAGTAGCATTTGAAAGAGAGCAGTGTTCCTTTCCATGGTTTAGGATTTTAAACTGTTTCCAGTTTTATCCAGGGACCGCTTTAATGTATCGTATAAATAATAGAGTCATTTAGGAGACACTTTTATCCAAAGTGACTTACAGTTGACACATGATACAGTAGCCCACTAAGGAATCAAACCCACTATACTCCAGTGATAGAGACTGTGTACTAGTCACGACACGCTAATCAACAGAGCCATCAGAACCAACCAGTTCTAAACAAGTTACCAGTAACAGAGTAACTGGGTCCCGTGTGGCTCAGTCTGAGTCCCGTAATGGTCGAGCACGGGCGCTTGCAAAGCCAGGGGTTGTGGGTTCAATTCCCACGGTGGACCAGTATAGAAATGCTTGCACTGACTACTGCAAGTCACTCTGGATAAGAGTGTCTGCTAAATGACTCAAATGTTAAAAAGAAGTCCCTGGTCAGAAGAACAGGAGACATTGGACCACCACTGAACCAGAGGGGAGTGAGTAAGCAGTGAGTGTACAGCTCATGAAAATCTAATGAGCAAACAGAGAGCCTGATATGTCCTCCTACTAACTCTCTAAGTGTTTTGTTCATTTAGACAGAAAGAGAAATGTAGAGCATTAAAGAACTCTCAGGGAGGATGACAAAGGATGAAGGGAGCATGATAGAGGATGACAGAGGATGGAGAGGCAGAGGTGCAAACGAGAACTCTGTTTGTCTGTGTGTTATTAAATGACAGATGAGGCAATCTACCTAATAAGAGGATGATGATGCAGTGTGTTTAATTTACCATGAACAAAACACCAACACTGGTATTGACTCTCTCTTCTCTCCAGTCTCTCTCTCAAGTCTCTTTTTCTCTCTCTACAGCCTCGATCTCCATCTCTCTCGCTTCAGTATCTTTCTTTCTTCAGTATCTCTCTCTCTCTCTTCAGTATCTCTCTCTCTTCACTCTCGCTCTCTCTCGTTCTCTCTCTCTTCAGTATCTTTCTTTCTTCAGTATCTCTCTCTTCACTCTCGCTCTCTCTCTTCACTATCTCTCTCGTTCTCTCTCTTCAGTATCTCTCTCTCTTCAGAATATCTCTCTCGCTAACTCTCTCTTTGGTACATCTCTCGCTCTCTTCAGTATCTCTCTCTCAATTCAGTTCAATTCAAGGGGCTTTATTGGCATGGGAAACATATGTTAACATTGCCAAAGCAAGTGAAGTAGATAATATACAAAAGTGAAATAAGCAATAAAACTTAACAGCAAACATTACACTCACAGAAGTTCCAAAAGAATAAAGACATTACAAATGTCATATTATGTACACTACCGTTCAAAAGTTTAGGGACACTTAGAAATGTCCTTGTTTTTCGAAAGAAAAGCACATGTTTTGTCCATTAAAATAACATCAAATCGATCAGAAATACAGTGTAGACATTGTTAATGTTGTAAATGACTGTTGTAGCTGGAAACAGCAGATTGTTAATGGAATATCTACATAGGCGTACAGAGGCCCATTATCAGCAACCATCACTCCTGTGTTCCAATGGCACGTTGTGTTAGCTTATCCAAGTTTATAATTTTAAAAGCACAGCTGAAAACTGTTGTTCCGATTAAAGAAGCCTTATTAAGACTAGTTGAGTTTCTGAAGCATCAGCATTTGTGGGATCGATTACAGGCTCAAAATGGCAGGAAACAAATAACTTTCTTCTGAAACTCGTCAGTCTATTATTGTTCTGAGAAATGAAGGCTATCCCATGCGAGAAATTGCCAAGAAACTGAAGATCTCGTACAACTCTGTGTACTAAAAAACATGAAAACATTACCGAATACAAACAGTGTAGCTATTCCCTCCGCGGGGCAATCAAACAAGCTTAGCGTCATTATAGAGACAAAGTAGAGTCGCAATCCAATGGCTCAGACACGAGACGTACTGTTGAAGTCGGAAGATTACATACACCTTAGCCAAGTACTGTTACGGCTTTCTTCGGTAGAAGGAGAGTCGGACCAAAATGCAGCGTGTAGATTTCGATCCATGTTTAATAACACAACGTAAACACAAATAAATACAAAAACTACAAAACAATAAACGTAACGAAAACCGAAACAGCCTAATTCTCGTGCTCATAAACACGGACACTAAGGACAATCACCCACGACAAACTCAAAGAATATGGCTGCCTAAATATGGTTCCCAATCAGAGACAACGATATACACCTGCCTCTGATTGAGAACCACTTCAGACAGCCATAGACTTAACTAGAACACCCCACTAGCTACAATCCCCATACATACACACCACATACAAAAACCCATGCCCCACCCTGGCCTGACCAAATAAATAAAGATAAACACAAAATACTTCGACCAGGGCGTGACAAGTACATTTAAACTCAGTTTTTCACAATTCCTGACATTTAATCCTAGCACAAATTCCCTGTTTTAGGTCAGTTCGGATCACCACTTTATTTTAAGAATGTGAAATGTCGTAATAGCAGAGAGAAGGACTTATTTCAGCTTTTATTTCTTTCATCACATTCCCAGTGGGTCAGAAGTTCATATACACTCAATTAGTATTTGGTAGCATTGCCTTTAAATTGTTTAACTTGGGTCAAATGTTTCGGGTAGCCTTCCACAAGCTTCCATAATAAGTTGGGTGAATTTTGGCCTATTCCTCCTGACAGAGCTCAGTCAGGTTTATAGGCATCCTTGCTCGCACATGCTTTTTCAGTTCTTCACACACATTTTCTATAAGATTGAGGTAAGGGCTTTGTGATGGCCTCTCCAATACCTTGACTTGCTGGTCCTTAAGCCATTTTGACACAACTTTTTTTGTTTCATCAGACCAGAGGACATTTCTCCAAAACGTACGATCTTTGTGCCCATGTGCAGTTGCAAACCGTAGTCTGGCTTTTCTATTGCGGTTTTGGAGCAGTGGCTTCTTCCTTGCTGAGTGGCCTTTCAGGTTATGTCGATATACGACTTGTTTTACTGTGGATATAGATAGTTTTGTACCTGTTTCCTCCAGCATCTTCACAAGGTCCTTTGCTGTTGTTCTGGGATTGATATTCACTTTTCGCACCAAAGTATATTCATCTCTAGGAGACAGAATGCGTCTCCTTCCTGAGTGGTATGACGGATGCGTGGTCCCATGATGTTTATACTTGCGTACCTTCAGGCGTTTGGAAACTGCTCCCAATGATGAACCAGACTTGAACCAATTATTCTTCTTAGGTGTTGGCTGATATATTTTGATTTTCCCATGATGTCAAGCAAAGAGGCACTGAGATTTAAGTTAGGCCTTGAAATACATCCACAGGTACACCTCCAATTGACTCAAATGATGTCAATTAGCCTATCAGAAGCTTCTAAAGCCATGACATCATTTTCTGGAAATTTCCAAGCTGTTTAAAGTCACAGTTAAGTTAGTGTATGTAAACTTCTGACCCACTGGAATTGTGATACAGTGAATTATAAGTGAAATAATCTGTCTGTAATCAATTGTTGGAAAAATGACTTGTGTCATGCACAAAGTAGATGTCCTAACCGACTTGCCAAAAATATAGTTTGTTAACAAGAAAATTGTGGAGCTTTAATGACTCTAAACTAAGTGTATATAAACTTCCGACTTCAACTGTATGTGGCAGGGTCTACAGTCAATCACATATTACAAAGAGAAAACCAGCCCCATCGCGGACGGGTCTTTGAACATCCAACGGAGCACCATTAAATCCATTTTTGAAACATGGAAAGAATATGGCACCATAACAAACCTGCCAAGAGAGGGCAGCCCACCAAAACTTACGGACCAGCCAAGGAGGGAATTAATCAGAGATGACCCTGAAGGAGCTGCAAAGCTCTACAGCTGAGATTGGTGTATCTGTCCATAGGACCACTTTAAGCTGTACACTCCACACAGCTGGGCTTCATGGAAGAGTGTACATACAAATTAAAAAATAAATTAAAATAAGCAAACGGCACGTGGGAGACTCCCCAAACATATGAAAGAAGGTACTCTGGTCAGATGAGACTAAAATGTAGCTTTTTGGCCATCAAGGAAAACGCTATGTCTGGCACAAATCCAACATCTCTCATCACCCCGAGAACACCATTCCCACAGTGAAGCATGGTGGTGGCAGCATCATGCTGTGTGGATGTCTTTCATTATCAGGGACTGGGAAACTGGTCAGAATTGAAGGAATGATGGATAGCACTAAATACAGGGAAATTCTTGAGGGGAAACCTATTTCAGTCTTCCAGATATTTGAGACTGGGACGGAGGTTCACTATCCAGCAGGACAATGACCCTAAGCATTATGCTAAGGAAACATGCGAGTGGTTTAAGGGGAACCTTTAAATGTCTTGGAATGGCCTAGTCAAAGCCCAGACCTCCATCCAATTGAGAATCTGTGGTATGACTTAAAGATTGCTGTACACAAGTGGAACCCATCCAACTTGAAGGAGCTGAAGCAGTTATGCCTTGAAGAATGGGCAAAAATCCCAGTGGCTAGATGTACCAAGCTTACAGAGACATACCCCAAGAGACTTGCAGCTGTAATTGCTGCAAAAGGTGTCTCTACAAAGTATTGACTTTGGGTGGGTGAATAGTTATGCACGCTCAAGTTCTGTTTTTTTTGTCTTATTTTGCATCTTCAAAGTGGTAGGCATGTTGTGTAAATCAAATCTTTCAAACCCCCCAAAAATCTATTGTGAGGCCTCCCGGGTGGCGCAGTAGTTAAGGGCGCTGTACTGCAGCGCCAGCTGTGCCACCAGAGACTCTGGATTCACGCCCAGGCTCTGTCGTAACCAGCCGCAACCGAGAGGTCCGTGGGGTGACGCACAATTGGCCTAGCGTCGTCCGGGTTAGGGAGGGTCTGGCCGGTAGGAAAATCCTTGTCTCATCGCGCACCAGCGACTCCTGTGGCAGGCCGGGCGCAGGTCACGCTAACCAAGGTTGCCAGGTGCACGGTGTTTCCTCCGACACATTGGTGCGGCTGGCTGCCTGGTTGGATGGCGCTGTGTTAAGAAGCAGTGCAGCTTGTTTGGGTTGTGTTTGGTAGGACGCATGACTTTCAACCTTCGTCTCTCCCGACCCCGTACGGGAGTTGTAGCGATGAGACAAGATAGTAGCTACTAAACAATTGGATACCACGAAATTGTGGAGAAAAAGGGGTAAAATTCAACAACAAAAAACAACAAAAAATCTATTTTAATTCCTAATTTTACTCTGCATGCATTATTTGGTGTTTTACGTTGTACACAGAGGATATTTTTGCAGAATTCTGCATGCATAGTCTCAATTTGGTGTTTGTCCCATTTTGTGAATCTTTGTTGGTGAGCAGACCCCAGACCTCACAACCATGAAGGGCAATGGATTATTTAACAGATTCAAGTATTTTTAGCCAGATCCTAATTGGTATGTCAAATTTTATGTTCCTTTTGGTGGCATAGAAGGCCCTTCTTGCCTTATCTGTCAGATCGTTCACAGCTTTGTGGAAGTTACCTGTGGCGCGGATGTTTAGGCCAATGTATGTATAGTTTTTTTGTGTGCTCTAGGGCAATGGTGTCTAGATGGAATTTGTATTTTTGGTCCTGGATACTGGACCTTTTTTGGAACACCATTATTTTGGTTACTGTCAGGGCCCAGGTCTGTCAGAATCTGTGCAGAAGATCTAGGTGCTGCTGTAGGCCCTCCTTGGTTGGTGACAGAAGCACCAGATCATCATCAGCAAACAGTAGACATTTGACTTCAGATTCTAGTAGGGTGAGACCGGGTACTGCAGACTGTTCTAGTGCCCTCGCCAATTCGTTGATATATATGTTGAACAGGGTGGGGCTTAAGCTGCATCCCTGTCTCACCCCATGGCCCTGTGGGAAGAAATGTGTGTGTTTTTGCCAATTTTAACCACACACTTGTTGTTTGTGTACATGGATTTTATTATGTTGTATGTTTCCCCCAAAACCACTTTCCATCAATTTGTATAGCAGACCCTTATGCCAAATTGAGTCGAACGCTTTTTTGAAATCAACAAAGCATGAGAAGACTTTGCATTTTTTGGGGTTTGTTTATTTGTCAATTAGTGTGTGCAGGGTGAATACGTGGTCTGTCATACGATAATTTTGTAAAAAGCCATTTTGACATTTGCTCAGTACATTGTTTTCACTGAGGAAATGTACGAGTCTGCTGTTAATGATAATGCAGAGGATTTTCCCAAGGTTGCTGTTGACGCATATCCCACGGTAGTAATTGGGGTCAAATTTGTATCCACTTTTGTGGATTGGGTTGATCAGATGCCAGAGCTAAGGATGATGTTAAAGTGTTTTAGTATAGCCAATTGGAATTTGTTGTCTGTATATTGTATAATTTCATTGAGGATACCATCAACACCACAGGCCTTTTTGGGTTGGAGGGTTTTTATTTTGTCCTGCAGTTCTCTCTCGTCAGTCAGTCAGTCTATCTCTCGTATCACTCTCTCTCTCTCTGTCTCTCTCTCTCGTATCACTCTCTCTCTCTTCAGTATATCACTCTCTCTCTTCAGTATCTCACTCTCTCTCTTCAGTGTCTCATTCTCTCGCTCTTCAGTATCAGTATATTTTGTCCTGTAGTCATTTCTCTCATCAGTCAGTGTCTCTCTCGTATCACTCTCTCTCTAATATCTCTCTCTCTCTCTCTCTCGTATCTCTCTCTCTCTCTCTCTCTCTCTCTCTCGTATCGATCTCTCTCTCTCTCGTATCGATCTCTCTCTCTTTCTTTCTCACATTGCTCTCTCTCTCTTATCTCTCATATCGCTCTCTTTCTCTCTCTCGTATCGCTCTCTCTCTCTCTGGTATCGTTATCTCGCTCTCTCTCTCTTCAGTATCTTGCTCTCTCTCTTCAGTATCTCGCTGGGTCTCTCTCTTCAGTATCTCGCTGGGTCTCTCTCTTCAGATTCTCGCTGGGTCTCTCTCTTCAGTATCTCGCTGGGTCTCTCTCTTCAGTATCTCGCTGGGTCTCTCTCTTCAGTATCTCACTCTCTCTCTTTCAGTATCTCGCTGGGTCTCTCTTCAGTATTTCGCTCTCTCTCTTCAGTATCTCGCTGGGTCTCTCTTCAGTATCTCGCTCGCTCTCTTCAGTATCTCGCTGGGTCTCTCTCTTCAGTATCTCACTCGCTCTCTCTTCAGTATCTCGCTGGGTCTCTCTCTTCAGTATCTTGCTGGGTCTTTCTCTTCAGTATCTCGCTAGGTCTTTCTCTTCAGTATCTCTCTGGGTCTCTCTCTTCAGTATCTCGCTCTCTCTCTTCAGTATCTCGCTAGGTCTCTCTCTTCAGTATCTCGCTCTCTCTCTTCAGTATCTCGCTGGGTCTCTCTCTTCAGTATCTCGCTCTCTCTCTTCAGTATCTCGCTGGGTCTCTTTCTTCAGTATCTCACTCGCTCTCTCTTCAGTGTCTCGCATGCTCTCTCTCTCTTCAGTATCTCGCTGGGTCTCTCTTCAGTATCTCGCTGGGTCTCTCTTTTCAGTATCTCGCTGGGTCTTTCTCTTCAGTATCTCGCTGGGTCTCTCTCTTCAGTATCTCACTGGGTCTCTCTCTTCAGTATCTCGCTCTCTCTCTTCAGTATCTCACTGTGTCTCTCTCTTCAGTATCTTGCATGCTCTCTCTCTTCAGTATCTCGCTGGGTCTCTCTCTTCAGTATCTCGCGTGCTCTCTCTTCAGTATCTTGTGCGCTCTTTCTCTTCAGTATCTCACTCGCTCTCTCTCTCTCTCAATTCAGTATCTCGCTCGCTCTCTCTCTCTCAATTCAGTATCTCGCTTGCTCTCAATTCAGTATCTCGCTTGCTCTCTCTCTTCAGCCTCTATCTTCATCTCTCTCATCTTTCCCTCTTCTCTGCGTGTCTTCCTTATCTCTCCCTCTGTCTCTTTGCCCTGCTCATTGTAGTCACATACAATAGTGATGCGTGTTTGACTCAGAACCCACAATCACCGTGGTTACATCTGCAGGGTGGGCGGGTTTAGGGTCATGAAATATTGTGTGGATGAAGGAGTGGAGAAATATGATTGACTTTTTTCAGTGTCTTGAGTGAATAAAGGTCTATGAAGGTGATCTCTTTATCAGCTTCATAAAATCTGATAGTATTTCAACTACATAAAATATGCATCTACGTCGAAATCATATCAGAAACATGTTGGGTAGTTTTGACAGCTTTTAATTTCTCTAAAACGGGTCAAACTGATGTCATTTGGAAATTGTGCATAAAAAATATTTCGTTTTTTGGGGGTTATTGCATTTTATCCCCGGTCCCTAAAAGTATTTGCAGGGCGAGAGAAGCTGAGAAGAAAGGGAAAACTTGACCAATGTCAACTAGATTGAATCATTCATTCTATCAATGTATAACATTATCCTGGTGAGCAAGGACTTATTTAGTATTCTAGGGCAACAAGCAATGACAGAAGAGAAGCTGCATGTATCTAAGTATAGTTGACAAACAAATAGCCTACCAAAATGTCCGAAATTACAAGAACAAACATAGGCCTGTCTGAAATGGTACGTCAAAACATTGCTTCGTCATCTCTGACTGTACAGCGTATTTTCTATATTAGCGGGTTAGGGTCTGGGCCTCAGATTTTCACTCGATCACATATAGTTGGCCGTTTGCGGATGGGTGAACAAACAGCTGACCCACGCGTCACTAACACACACACACACACACACCTCCACCTGGTCAAACCTGTATGTGGGCCCTCCACCCAGCCCCACTGCTCTCTCAGATGGCCTTCATTAGGGCTCTAATGCACTTGTGATAATGTAAAGACTATGGGAGGGTAGGAAACCACTGGGGCCTAATGCAGTGTTGTGCCAGATTACCATTCACAGCTCTATGATTCATTCATAACCAGCATAATACTTGTTTTATGATGCCCGGGGCCACGGTAATATCATTCTCTAACGATAGCTTCATATCAATTTAGGCTCCTTGGCTGTCCAAACGCATGGCGCATAAAATGTTCACTTCCAATCTAGTGCCAGCAGGGATAACTTCCCCTTCTCTCTCCCTCTATGTTGTCTCTCTCCTCTCTAGTAATTTAAGCTCTGGATTTCAATCAGTTACATTCCCGGACTTGGGATGACTGTCTCTCTATCTACTTGATTTGTTTCTCCTCGTTAGGGGAGATTGCTAACAATGTGGGGTGCTGCTTTACACCTGCAGGTGGAGCCTCTTTCCAGACTCATTCTCAGGGCGTTAGACACTCTAAACTACCCCTGTATTTCAGCTAAACTCTACCCCAGATAGTCCATCCCTCCTCTCCTCTCTCTCTCTCTGGACTCTGGAAAAGACCAGTCATGCACCTGAGTTTTGGGCTACATTTCATTCCAGATAGTTACTCCCTCCCCTTTCACCAATCCAATCATCTCAGATCTACAAAGGGAAGTGAACGAAGGCAAACGCTAACAAAACATTTTGGAATGAAACGCAGCACAGAGCTCACAGACGCCTTCCAACTGGACATGGAATTGGACGACAGACGCTGCCAGCCAATCCCCTGGACCCTCATCAGGCCTCCTTGCACCAGTGAGAATTTGGCCTGAAGCCTGAAACCCTGACACTTTATAGGAGGGAGGAAGAGAGGGGGTTGCTGCTGCTAGACTCCTGGCATAGATTCATTAACTCTGGTCGGGGGGGGGGGGGATCAGACAGCCAGGAGAGGAAAGGCAGGGCTGCTGGAGGTTTACTTTTAACACTTTTGGATGCTGTATGATCTGCCTCCCATGCAGACACGCACAGATGTGCACATACACACACACACACAGGTGCACCTGCGTTTGCATGGACACGCGCACCAACACACAGAAACACACACACACTGGATCTGGGTGTGGTTTTAACAGTGTTGGCTACTAAACAGTATCTAGATGCCTTGTTAGTTATCCTCCTGAGGGTTTCAAGGCCTTCCAAGCCCATTAACAAATAATGGAACATTCATGCTGCCCATAGAAATTACTTAGCGTGAGGGTCATTTCAACTATGGGGTTGGTGTTTCTGTGGTTCACGCATCTGCCTAGTCCAACACTTCCCTGTGTGAAAACACAACACGTTCAACTGGTGAAGATGACAAGGTTGTGGGTTCAATTCCTGCAGGGGTCACACGTACTGAATATGTAAAGTTAATATGAGTCCTTTTGAATGAAACAGTCTGGTAAATGCCTCATAAATGACGGGTGAAGTTGATCCCAATTTTTCTGCCATGGATTTTTTTAGCAGCTCTCATACACATTATGAATATTGACACATTTTACTGTGTTTACTATAGTCTGCTTCCATGCGCACGCACACACACACACACACACACACACACACACACACACACACACACACACACACACACACACACACACACACACACACACACACACACACACACACACACACACACACACACACACACACACACACACACACACACACACACCAGGCCTGTGTGTTACATTCCCAGTGTAAATCGTTTACAGCGCCAGCAAATCTGACTGACTGCCTGTATATCCTGTATCGACCAAGACCTTTAAAACCAACCAGTGGTTCCGTACAGTAAATGTTCATGCAAAAACACTTGATTAAACGCAACTCTGAAAAGGACTCCATGTGTTTTTCTCAATTTTACCATTCGACAAAATCAGTGGCACCATGGCAGCATTCACACACCACATGTTTACATGTTGGAGCGATAGGTGAGTAATGGAGGGACCACATACACGGACAGAGCTGTGAAACACTAAGAGACATGCATGCTGCAACAGCACAACCCTGCCCCTGTTATCTTATTCTGATTTATTTAACAAGGCAAGTCAGTTAAGAACAAACTCGTATTTACAATGACGGCCTACCGGGGAACAGTGGGTTAACTGCCTTGTTCAGGAGCAGAATGACAGATTTCTACCTTGTCAGCTTGGCGTTCGATCCCGCAACCTTTTGGTTGCTGGCCCAACGCTCTAACCACTAGGCTTCCGGCCACCCCCAGCCACCGGACAGGAAAACCCATAGACGACTATAGAGAATGGATGAACTACACCACTCGGACCGTGGACACACCTATAAAAACCTGGTTGCTAGAAACCCAGAGTTGGGACTGGGGTTGTGAAGCTGGAGAAATAAACTGGGGTATATGTGACTGGAGATGGAGCTGGTGTGTAGGGGATGGGACTAAACAAGGGAACAGGTGTTGAAGTCACCCAAATAAACAAGTCCTTGTAAGGAATAAAGGGTATGTGTTGTGAATGGCCTGCCCCTGTAAGAGTGTCTTTAGACTGTTCTGAAAGGACCCCTGGCTGAATAACATGACGGACAGGCCTGCGTCACAACGCACCCGCACGTTACGACTACACCATTACACTATTGACGAATGAGAGAGAGAGAGAGAGAGAGAGAGAGAGAGAGAGAGAGAGAGAGAGAGAGAGAGAGAGAGAGAGAGAGAGAGAGAGAGAGCCCTTGGCTGAGTGACAGGCAGATAGCCCTCTCTCCCTCCCCTCTGCCGTCCCTGCGGGTCACGACTGGACCACTCTAGGCCCGAAGAGGGCCCAGGGCTCATCTACATAACGAGGTGAGACAAAGCCGTTCTGGCCAGCAGCTGCTACGAGTGGCCTCAGCTGTAAACAACAGACACAGGGCCAGGGAACATTTACATTTACATCATCATGTACATCAGACAGCTAGCTACATCTCACGAGTGCAGTTATTAACCCGTTAAAGTCTCAAACTATTTGTCTCAACTTCAAATGAACTTTTGTCTGTAATGTCTTTTTCGTTGTGTCGGCACCCAGTAAGACTAGCTTTTGCCATTGGCGTAGGCTAATGGGGATCCTAATAAATCTAAACCCGAATAAATCTAAAACTTTGATTCACTGCCACATTGACTCTGTACCTTAAGAGCATTATACGCCACAGGCCTCCTCCTTTATTTTAACATCTGTCTAGGGCTCCTCCATCCTCCTCTGTCTCCCTGTTCCATTCTTCAGTGCAGTGCGTTCTTATCTAATCATGTGTGTGTCCCCGTTGGTTAAGTTTCAGGGCCAAGATTTTGCTTGACAGAGACGGAGGGGTCCCAAGAAAACATGTGCCACTGGGAGCTTCCTTCCTAGAAGCTGGTATCGCCATTGACCTCTTCATCTGAAGATTGCAGCTTATATCTTAGCCACCAGAGAGGGTGAGAGTCCACAGGGGAAAAGAGGGAGAGGGGGGAGAGAGAAGAAGGGAGAGAGAGAGTCTGCAGAGAGACAACACTCGGTGTCCCCGGTGGGATTATACAGCATTCTTCTCCCTGGAGGAAATACCTGATTCTGCACATCTGATCTGGGTTCAGTCAAGCTGGAACACATACTCACTACATCACAACTCCTCTCCTTCCTCACTCTCTCATCTATATTCCTCCTCCCATCTTCGCTTCCTCTCATACTCCCCCTGTCCCTCACACTCTCACTCCATCTGTACCCCCCTACCTCAATCTCACATCATTTATGTCCCTCTCTCTCTCTCCTCCTCCCTCACTCTACGTCTACTCCTTCTCACCATCACTCTCTCACTCACAGTGGCAGTCATGCTGGTGGGTTTTGTTGAAGGGACCCTTGGGAGGGGCTGATGACTCACGGAGAGAGACCACTCATCTACGTCACCATGGGCCATCAGCTGTGCTTACTGATGCTAATTGTGTCTGGCCGTCTGTCCCTCTGTCTGTCGGTCCTGTCGATCAGTACGGAGCCTGTTCTGGGATTGCTTATTGATCACATTATCTTCCTGCGTCACTCAGTACCTCACGGACCTGCTGTGTACTGGGGGAAGGAGGGGAGAGGTGAGTGTGACGGTGACTAAGGGAAGGCGGAGAGGAGACGAAAGAGTGGGAAAAGGTGTGAGAGGAAGAAGGGGTGAGGTCAGGGAGAGGGGAAGGGGATGTGAAGGGTGAGATATAGGGGAGAGGTTGGTATGACGAAGGGAGAAGGAGGAGGAGAGGCTGTGGGAGGGAGGAGTGGGTAGACCACACGTTAGGAGCATGTGGATCTAGGTGAAGCATCTGTTGGGTCAGAGGAGACATTAAACTCAGAGCCTGAACATCAGATCGTAATCATCTGTCTGGGGGTATTTACAGTTTGAAAACTTACCAACCTACAGGCCTATTAAACTTGAATGATTCTCAATCAATGCTCTGAATTAGTATAGAGTCAATACCGTACAACAGGCTGCCAGAGGTGGAACATTGACAGGCTATTTTACTACAGTATCAATCTAATTTACACTACAGAATTAAACAAGACGTTTGAGTGCAAAGTGATTTTCCTGACCTTGCCCGCCAGTTAAAATTACCCATACGAGTGTATTTCATTTCTTTGTTACATTTTCTCTGAGAACTGCAACGTATGTAGTAGGCAGAAATTAGAGGGCAGCTTCCAATTGGCTCATTCATCCCCCCTCCTCTCCTCTGTAAATATTCCCCAGGCCGTTGCTGTAAATGTAAAATAAGGGGGGGAAAAAAATCTAAATTAATTTCCAAACATATCCAGGAAAAACACACCATAAAATAAAAGAAACCATTAGAATTCCTTCAAAATGTGAAATATGGGCTCGTGCCCATATTAACGTTGTAAAGTTGGAGGCCACCCTGAACCAGGCATATTTGGGCAAGTGGGCACCTTTTTCCATCTGGGAATGTTTTTATGACAGAGGTTATTGCTCTGCAGATTAATTGAACAGAACCAGACAAATCACTCTTAGTGCTCCGTGAGAACCGCGATGAACCACAGACAGAGGTCAGATCAATGGACACAGACTGACAGACAGATAGACACAGAGGCAGGTTAAAAGTCTGCTATTTGGCACGACTCCCATGGATGTCTGAATTGGAGCTACCGTGTTAGAAAGAGGCTTGGATTGACACTCTACAGACAGAAAACAAAGTCATACACAGAGAATAGGACAAACTCCTTTTAAGCAAGGAACACTCGTCTAGACAAGACACACAGGAACATTTGAAGTATACTGTACACTAAAACAGACATGTAAAAGTATGAAAGCTGGGTGAGATAGTATTACAAATGTTGATGGAAATACACTGCAGGTGTATCACTCTCTGACACTGACCTGCCTCTCTATCCCCCTCTAGACCATGACTCATGTTGTTGCTTCCTGTGAGTGCGTGTGAGTGACATCAGTCTTGTGTGTGTGTGTGTGTGTGTGTGTGTGTGTGTGTGTGTGTGTGTGTGTGTGTGTGTGTGTGTGTGTGTGTGTGTGTGTGTGTGTGTGTGTGTGTGTGTGTGTGTGTGTGTGTGTGTGTGTGTGTGTGTGTGTGCGTGCGTGCGTGCGTGCGTGCGTGTGTGCTTGCGTGTGTGTGTCTGGAAGCCCTCTGTCCCTGTCCAGTCCCCTGGGGCAGGTACAGTCCCTGTGGCAGGGCTACTGAGAGGGGCAGAGAGGGGCTCTGGATGACTGTGATTGGCTTAGAGCAGGTCTAATGGTCCGGCTATTGAGGAGCTACATTAACCATCTCACCCCTTGCCTGGACACACCACTGATTACATTGGGAGCGGTAATAGGGACGTGTCTGGTGTCCTAAATCACTTCCATCAGGATGAGCAGACACCCAAGCAGCAGGAATCAGTGGTCTACAGGGACGAACACACGGACAAACAGTCATTATCTCAGCTCCAGATACGGATACATCAGTCTAAACTTAGTCCTAGGATAAACTTTGTTCCCTCTGGTTCAAAAAGTGGTTTCTGTTTTCATCAGATTTGATTTGGATTCATTTCCATGACAATGCTGAAAAACACCTAAAGCAGACAGACTCCCTCTGGTCCTATGTAAATCAACTATATATCACATGGTTTCGCACTCTCCCTAGCTGCCTGCGTCATCAACACCAGTCCCACTGTGCATCAGATGCAAATAATTACCCTCCTGACCTCAGAAACGCAAAGAATGAGGTTGGACTGCGTAGTCGGCCCAATCTGCTGCGGTGCACCACATACATACGTCAATGGATCATTTCTCACTTTCTCACAGAACAGTCTGAATCACTGTAAAAACATCCTTACACAGACCAAATGAAAAACACGGATACATCTAAACGTAATGTAAGGGGAGAGGAAGGGGGAGCAATGGACTCCACAATAACCACCGGTTAAACATTTTAGAACACCTACTCAATCCAGAGTTTTTCTTTGTTTTTGCTATTTTCTACATTGTAGAATAATAGTGAAGACATCAAAACTATGAAACAGCACACATGGAATCGTGTATGCTGAGAGAATCCAGGTGACTACCTCATGAAGCTGGTTGAGAGAATGCCAAGCGTGTGCAAAGCTGTCATCAAGGCAAAGGGTGGCTTTTTTGAAGAATCTCAAACATACAATATATTTTGTTTAACACTTTTTTGGTTACTACATGATTCCATATGTGTTGGTTCAACGTTTTGATGTCTTCACTGTTATTCTACAATGTAGAAAATAGTAAAAAATAAAGAAAAACCCTTGAATGAGTAGCTGTGTTCAAACGTTTGACTGGTACTATATTTATTTATACTCCGGACTCTGACGTTGCTCGTTCTGATAAGTCTTTATTTTATTTGTTTTACTTTTGGATTAAGTGAATGTTGTTATTGTATCGCCAGACATTGCTGCACTGTTGGAGTTGAAAACATAAGAATTTCACTGCACCTGCAATAACATCTGCAGAACAGTGTGTGTGACCAATACATTTTGAGCAATTACATTACAAGTCATCACAGTGCTGTGGTGGTGGCCCGGGGGTGAGTAGGACCTATGCGTTCAAAGTGAGTGTTACGTGTCTTTGTGCATGCGTTGGCGTGTGTGGTGTATGTACATTTTGCATCAAAGCTGGATGCCTGAGGGCAACTGTCTATATTTCATACATTGCGTGTCTCACTGCATGCATTCAATTGTATCTAGCGTGTAATATGTATGTACAGTGGGGCAAAAAAAGTATTTAGTCAGCCACCAATTGTGCAAGTTCTCCCACTTAAAAAGATGAAAGAGGCCTGTCATTTTCATCATAGGTACACTTCAACTATGACAGACAAAATGAGAAAAAAAATCCAGAAAATCACATTGTAGGATTTTTAATGAATTTATTTGCAAATTATGGTGGAAAATAAGTATTTGGTCACCTACAAACAAGCAAAATATCTGGCTCTCACAGACCTGTAACTTCTTCTTTAAGAGGCTCCTCTGTCCTCCACTCGTTACCTGCATTAATGGCACCTGTTTGAACTTGTTATCAGTATAAAAGACACCTGTCCACAACTTCAAACAGTCACACTACAAACTCCACTATGGCCAAGACCAAAGAGCTGTCAAAGGACACCAGAAACAAAATTGTAAACCTGCACCAGGCTGGGAAGACTGAATCTTCAATAGGTAAGCAGCTTGGTTTGAAGAAATCAACTGTGGGAGCAATTATTAGGAAATGGAAGACATACAAGACCACTGATAATCTCCCTCGATCTGGGGCTCCACGCAAGATCTCACCCCGTTGGGTCAAAATGATCACAAGAACAGTGAACAAAAATCCCAGAACCACACGGGGGGACCTAGTGAATGACCTGCAGAGAGCTGGGACCAAAGTAACAAAGCCTACCATCAGTAACACACTACGCCGCCAGGGACTCAAATCCTGCAATGCCAGTACATGTCCAGGCCCGTCTGAAGTTTGCTAGAGAGCTTTTGGATGATACAGAAGAAGATTGGGAGAATGTCATATGGTCAGATGAAACCAAAATATAACTTTTGGTAAAAACTCAACACGTCGTGTTTGGAGGACAACAAATGCTGAGTTGCATCCAAAGAACACCATACCTACTCTGAAGCATGGGGGTGGAAACATCATGCTTTGGGGCTGTTTTTCTGCAAAGGGTCCAGGACGACTGATCCGTGTAAAGGAAAGAATGAATGGGGCCATGTATCGTGAGATTTTGAGTGAAAGCCTCCTTCCATCAGCAAGGGCATTGAAGATGAAACGTGGCTGGGTCTTTAGTATGACAATGATCCCAAACACACCGCCCGGGCAACGAAGGAGTGGCTTCGTAAGAAGCATTTCAAGGTCCTGGGGTGGCCTAGCCAGTCTCCAGATCTCAACCCCATAGAAAATCTTTGGAGGGAGTTGAAAGTCCGTGTTGCCCAGCAACAGCCCCAAAACATCACTGCTCTAGAGGAGATCTGCATGGAGGAATGGGCCAAAATACCAGCAACAGTGTGTGAAAACCTTGTGAAGACTTACAGAAAACGTTTGACCTCTGTCATTGCCAACAACAGGTATATAACAAAGTATTGAGATAAACTTTAAACTTTTGTTGTTGACCAAATACTTATTTTCCACCATAATTGGCAAATTAATTAATTAAAAATCCTACAATGTGATTTTCATTTTAAGTGGGAGAACTTGCAAAATTGGTGACTGACTAAATACTTTTTTGCCCCACTGTATGTGTTAGAGTTTTGCCATTTGGAAAAGGCCCTGTTCTTCCATCTAAGAGAAATTCAAGGTCTGATATACATTGGCCCTGAATCTGGGTTATTTTCATAGGAAACGCTAGACTGGAGATGATAGAATCATGATGCGTGGTTTCCGCAACGTGCACCCCTTCACTTCATTTGCCAAGCCGCATTAAGAGGCAATCCAATGGCTTCATGCATCCAATGGCTTTATGTACACACACGCCCTTCCTTCCACTGGTTCCCTCTAAGTGGAGTGTTTCCCGTGCTAATGGCAAGCCAGTCTTGGTGTCGTGTACCTCTTTACTGCCATTACTGTCAGAGAGCATCACATCACGTGCGTCACGGCTCGCGAAAGCGGCATCCTCCGTGACGTGCGATCCCCTTTCACCGCCCAATGATTGATGTGGTGTGTGGCGTGAACGTCAGTTGAGTCATTAACTTCTCATGCGAAGTGAAGATTGAGACACAGGAACTCCATTTACTTTAATATCCCTACTGTAGGCCTATGTGGTGCATGCTTCCATCTCTGAGAAGAATGGATGAAAATCTATTCCATAATGTGGGCCCTCGTTTCCTTTTGCTGCAAAATACTATAGAATCATATAATACTATGAATTATCAAAATCATAATATTCATCAGCAGATGAATAAAATATATCCAAACTCTATGGTCCAATATCATCCAGCATACTTACTATTCAAATTATAACAGTAGAAGCACCCATAAGGGTTGTATGGGTGATTCTGACTGTACTTTTTGTAGTGTGCTGGTGTTTTATAAAGAACACAGCGCCAGTGAAGTTGACATCTGTTTTTGCCGACGTGGAGGGGAGGAAATATCCTTGATTATCTAAATAAACACAGAACACCCTATGTTCAGAGGAAGAATAGCTCTTGGACAATTTGTGCAGGATTGGAAGTGTCAACATTTTAACTGGGGGCGTGTGGGTCTCGGTGGAACAGCCAGAGTTTAGCCAGGCATTATACAAACACTCTGCCTCTGTTTTCTTAGATCGCTGGAGGAGAGGGGGAGAGGGATGGAGGGAGGGAGAAACAGAAGGGGGATTGAGAGAGAGAGAGAGAGAGAGAGAGAGAGAGAGAGAGAGAGAGAGAGAGAGAGGAAGAGAGCTGGGGGAGAGTGCAAGAGGTAGAGAGAGAGGGAGAGAGAGGAGGAGGGAGATGGAGAGAAAGAGAGAGAGATAATTCACCCAACCCTGAGTGAACTCATTCAGCTTTCTAACAGTCCTGAGAGAAGCTTAATAAGACACAGCTGGAAGCTAAACACACACACACACACAACTAATCAAAACAGAATTTCTGCACAATCACTGTGCAGTGTTCATGGTCGTATCTAAATGGTACTGTACACACATCTCATGCTATGTAAAACTATATTCATAAGGCAATGACCAATCCATGTTTCATATGGCAGATTGATGTGCACAAAATCAATTCGTGTCTATAACCTAGTGGTTAGAGTGTTGGGCCAATAACCGAAAGGTCGCTAGTTTGAATCCCCGAGCTGGCAAGGTGAATAATCTGTCCATGTGCCACTAAAGCAAGGCCCTTAACCCTAATTGCTCCAGCGTCGCCGTTGATAATGGCTGACACTGGCCATGACCCCACTCTCCAAGGGTGTCTCAGGGAGAGTTGGGATATGAAAATAACACATTTACAATTCCCACGTGAAATAGGACAAATATAAGCACCTACCAAAATGATTCTTATTATAGCAGCATACTGGTCTGAGAGATGGAGAATAAAATGATACACTAGATTAAATTATTAGATCATTGTTACATGGATGAAACAACAGGCATATAATCATCTCTGCTAATATGCTTTCACTCAGACAGTGGGTGAGCACCCAGAAGGTCAAGCAGCCCAAGCCATTCATGGAAAGTGTTCAGGCTTCCTGGAAACTGTGTGTACATTAGAGGTCTTCTCGGATCCAAAAAGTTGGACCCATTACGAAATGGACCCAGCACTTTCCTCTCCGGATCCTACCTGAATAAACACTTTAAAAAATATATGGAAACGCGATCCGAACGAACCAGACGACTACCAGACCTGGTCCTGTAAAGACCGGGTCGGGTCCTATCCGAGTGAGGGAAGCAGCAGAAAAGTTTTTTTTTAGCTACCTTTTTAACTGAAGCTGTTAATGCAAAAGCTGAGGGAGAGGGAAACACAGGAGCTCTAGCAGAATGCAGGGGAGGGGCCGTGTGTGTGAGTGGTGCAGGCATCGGGGAGGCATCGGGGAGGAGGGAGAGCAACAAGCTTTCACAGTCTCACCGCAGAATCAGATGTCCAAACCCTTATGCATAAAAGTTACATTTCCAAGGTTAAATTTAGGCATGAATTCTAAATGGTCAAGTTAAGGGTTAAAGTTTGGGATAGGGTTAAAAACATTTATATAAAATTAGTGCCTAGCACTGGAATTGGACATGCAACCATCGGAGCTCACAGCTTACACAGCCCATCCACCATTCCCGTCCACAACACCTTAGCAAAGCTCAAGCATGCTTGATGGTAATAGTGCTCACTGTTGCCCCTAGTGGCTGGTTTTTATGGCATCTCCTGACCTCCTGCTAGGTTAGTTATCATCCAATCTGATAACATAGTACCAATAGAGGCGTCAGGTAGCCTAGTATTTAGAGCGTTGGGCAAGTAACTAAAAGGTTGCTGTATTGAATCCTGGAACTGACAAGGTAAAAATCTGTTGCTCTGCCCCTGAACAAGGCAGTTAACCTACTGTTCCCTGGTAGGCTGTCATTGTAATTACGATTTTTTTCTTAACTGACTTGCCTAGTTAAATAATGGTTTAAGATTGACTGTAACAAACTGAAAAAATAAGCTAGTTAAGTTACTGTAGCTGGGTTGGCAAATTGAGGCTACTACACATGCTGCACTTTCCCCCATCCTACACAATTACAACAACTCTATAGAGTATTATCAGCCTGCCTGTTGGTTCTTGGTGAAACATCCTTCTCATTTAACTTTTAATTCCCCCATTTTAATTCCATCTTCCATTGATCTAACTTGCTTGCCACGACACACACAGAGCCAGAGGATAGTGGTGCTTTGATGACTCGTGATTGTTCGACAACTAAATGCTACACATAGTACTCTCATGAAAAGCCTGAGCAGCAGCATGAGTCACGTTCAGGTCTGTATGGGTCCTTACCAGCAAATCAGACCCGTGACAAACAAATCCGATCCGACCCGGCACCGAGGGTCAACAACAGAATTTCGGACCCGGCCCGGTCGGGACCCGGGTAATCTGGTTCAGGTGTACACCGACTTCCCTGACCACCATTCCGGCTCTCCTGGACCTCTCCATGTAATAGTACTTTCTCTCTCTCTAGATGCCATAACGGGTCTACCCCTGCTCTCTCTACCTGCTGTGACCATGGATCAACCAGTGCTCAGCCAACCCAAGGAGGCTTTCTCCACATGTCAACACAGCAGGAAACTCCATCATGTGTGTGTGTGTGTGTGTGTGTGTGTGTGTGTGTGTGTGTGTGTGTGTGTGTGTGTGTGTGTGTGTGTGTGTGTGTGTGTGTGTGTGAGTGTGTGTGTGTGTGTGTGTGTGTGTGTGTGTGAGTGTGTGTGTGTGTGTGTGTGACCCCTGCAGGATTGGCTCTAATGGCACTAATGGAGGTTCTGTGTTGTGGTGCTTAGACCATAGACGCAGCCTGTCTCCCCCCCCCCCCCCCCCCCCCCCCCCCAGGGGCCTGTTTGTTGAGTGTTACATCTCAGAGCTTAGACTTCAGAGTCAGAGTGTTGTCCTCAGGGGGCACAAGAACAGCACAACCACAAGAGACATGTTGGTGAAAAGATTTTATCAGACCTGTATATAGAGTACACATAAAACTGGGTAAAAGTGTAATTCACATCATGAGCTCAAGTGGGGAAGAAGATTATTTCTCCTGTATATTTTACATACAGTATATTAATGAATGAACATCCAGTTGTCTATTGTTTTCATTCAAATGATGGTTCACAAAAAGACAAGTAATATCTAGTAAACTAGATCACTGCCTGGTATGGCAACTGCTCAGCCTCCGACCGCAAGGCACTACAGAGGGTAGTGCGTACGGCCCAGTACATCACTGGGGCCAAGGTTCCTTCCATCCAGGACCTCTATCCCAGGCGGTGTCAGAGGAAGGCCCTAAACATTGTCTAAGACTCCAGCCACCCTAGTCATAGACTGTTCTCTCTGCTACCGCACAGCAAGTGGTACCGGAGCGCCAAGTCTAGGTCCAAGAGGCTTCTGAACAGCTTCTAACCCCAAGCCATAAGACTCCTGAACAGCTAATCAAATGGCTACCCAGACTATTTGCATTGTCCTCCCCCTCTTTTACACTGCTGCTACTCAATTACCTTGACTAAGCTATGCCCCCGCACATTGACTCTGTACCGGTACCCCCTGTATATAGCCTCGCTACTGTTATTTTACTGCTGCTCTTTAATTATTATTATTTTTTAAATTAAATTTATTCAACACTTGTTTTTTCTTAAAACTGCATTGTTGGTTAAGGGCTTGTAAGTAAGCATTTCACCTGTTGTATTCGGCGCATGTGACAAATAAAATGTTATTTTGATTTGAGTCGTCTCCATGTCCCTGCAGCTGAAAAACATCCCCAAATACATGACGCTGCCACCACCATGCTTCACTGTAGGGACGGTGCCAGGTTTCCTCCAGGTGTGACGCTTGGCATTCAGGCCAAAGAGTTTAATCTTGGTTTCATCAGACCAGAGTATCTTGTTTTCTCGTGGTCTGAGAGTCTTTAGGTGCCTTTTGGCAAACTCCAAGCGGTCTGTCATGTGCCTTTTCCTTCGACCTCATGGCTTGGTTTTTGCTCTGACATGCACTGTCAACTGTGGGACCTCATATAGACAGGTGTGTACCTTTCCAAAGCATGTCCAATCAATTGAATTCACCACAGGTGGACTCCAATCAAGTTGTAGAAACATCTCAAGGATGATCAATGGAAACAGGATGCACCTGAGCTCAATTTCGAGTCTCATAGCAAAGGGTCTGAATATTTATGTAAAGAAGTTATTTCTGTTTAATAACTTAGAAAAATCCTAAAAAACCTGTTTTCACTTTGTCATTATGGGGTATTATGTGTCAATTGATGAGGGGAAAAAACAATTTCATACATTTTAGAATAAGGCTGTAACGCAACAAAATGTGGAAAAGGTCAAGTGGTCTTTCCGAATGTACTGTAGATCACTTTTCTGGCTCTGATTCTGTTCCTTGAAAAACAACCTTCTTTTCAGGTTTTAAGTTCTGTCCCCTGAACCGGTTCCAAACCCTGATAAAAACAGCTTTTCTAAGAAAACTGAACTCCCTTAATCCTTTGCTTCCGAGTAATACCACCACCAGACGCCCCAACACCCATCACACCACAACAACATAATCCAATATAAGAAGGGCTTCTGCCCTGAATGAGACTGGAGAAAGGGAGGGGGGGGGACAGAGAGAGGGGTAGATAGACAAAGAGAGTGGGATCGAGGGAGAGAGAATGAGAGAGAAGGGAGAAATAGAGAGGAAGCGAAAGAGAGGAATTGGGAGGGAATGGATGGCTGCAGGGAAGAGTGAATGGACGGTGAATGGACGGGAGAAACATCATGCCTGGAGGACCACACTGACATAAACACAGACAGTAACAGGCCCCACGGTGCCAAACAGCACAGCTAACCACATGATCCTGACGAGTGTGTGTGTGTGTGTGTGTGTGTGTGTGTGTGTGTGTGCGTGTGTGCGTGTGTGTGTGTGTGTGCGTGTGTGTGTGTGTGTGTGTGTGCGTGTGTGTGTGTGTGTGTGTGTGTGTGTGTGTGTGAGAGAGGAAGCGCATGGTGTGTGTGTTCTGTGTGCGTTCCCCTCCTAATTGCCCGTACAGACGTCAGAGCCGTAGTCTGTCCCCTGGTCTGTTCCACAGATGAGCATTAACGATGACGCTCCTTGCCTCTCACAATGTCTTCCCACAGCCACAAAAAAAAACAGCAGCGCAAAAAAAGAGAAGAGGAGATGGAGAGACAAACGAGAAGACAAAGACGGAGAGAGAGACGGAGAGATGGTGAGATGGAGAGAAGAGAGAGGAGTTCAGAGAGAGGTAACTAAGGACATAGAACGTGTAAGAGGATGTCTCCTTTTAAGGGTGTGAAAGTGCAACGTGTGTTGCTTGTTGGATTGGGTGATGGTTTGACGCTTGTCAGTGTTCAGTGTTCAACATGAGCAGAACGTAAACTCCAACCACACAGACAACCATAACAACCACGAGTCAACCACAGTGGAATGCCAACCCGGTGGGCCCAAGTGATCACCTAAATATTCTCAAACATCTGTGCACACGTCAAGCTAGGATTTGCTCCAGTATGAAAGCCCACCACAGAGAGCTGTGTTTTGAACCACCTTGTTTTGCTTCCCTTAGTGATGCACACACTATGCTTGACATACAGGGTTAAAGGTCATGGCTAACTATAGCTGGTTATCCAACCTGTCACAACCTCTGTGACCACTGTTCAACCCATGGAGGCAGGACACAGCTCCTGGGTGCACATGTCGATCATGACTTAAGCCACGAGAACACACACACACACACACACACACAGGGTGTGTTTTGCAGGTCTGGTAGGGATTACAAGCGTCACTGCTCCTGTGTTTATTTGACCAGGCCAGCCCTCCCGTTGCCCCGCCCCCCGTTGCCTTGTACGCTCTTCTGCACGTCTGTTTGAAATGTCAGATGGGCAGAAAACGAGGGAGGGACGAGAGGGGTGTGTGTGTGTGTGTGTGTGTGTGTGTGTGTGTGTGTGTGTGTGTGTGTGTGTGTGTGTGTGTGTGTGTGTGTGTGTGTGTGTGTGTGTGTGTGTGTGTGTGTGTGTGTTCTGCCTCGGAGCTGGACATGAAACATAAACCAACAGCTGCAAAGAGCAAATGTCACCCCTTTTACTTGTCACAAATGTTCAAAGGATGAAAAGAGCTTTCTCTTTGTTTTCCAGAGAACGATGCTCTTTATGGCCCCTTCATTATTTAGAGAGTTTGGTGACACAGTTTTTACTGGGCAATGGGGTCTAACAGCACACCAGACCAGTGAACTTCCTCATCTAACGGACAAAGCTTACATCAAACAGACACAATAAGTTTTAGAAAATTATTTTATCCAAACCAATTCGAGAGGCATTGAATGTTGTGACTGAACATCCTCCCTGCAGATGGGACAATGGGATCAAAGCCAACTCTCCAGTACATGCCCTACGATGAGCCCTCCCAGGCCCGGGGACCTACTGACTGATTGGATTAGCCCAATGTTCTGACTAACTAGATTTATTGACAGTATATATTTGCATCATCAGATCATCCTTTCTGATAAGATCAGAGCAGTAATGGTAAATAAATAGACTACAGGATAAACCTTGTAGATAGGATTTATGGATAAAGCATGGATAAATGCTAAAACACAGATGAAGAAGGTAGCTAAAGCACGTCAGGCGGATGGAACTGCCGACTTTGTGGGTCTCCTGTGGGGGTGGCAGGAAGGGACCGTGAACAAAGTTACGGGCCTAGGACAAGGGCTTTCAGCACTTGGAGAAGCATGAGTATAAATAGTGTGTATGTAATCACAACCAACCATCCTTCAGTTACCATCCTCCACAACAGCCCCACATGATGGCCCGTTCCATCACAGACACATTGGGCACACGCACGCACGCACACGCACACACACACACACACACACACACACACACACACACACACACACACACACACACACACACACACACACACACACACACACAGAGATCTGCCTTACATAACAGTGTGTGATGGCAGCTGAGGACGCCATGCCGCCGCTGGCATCTGTCCTCTGAAAGATGGACCGAGAGAGAGATAAAGGACAGAGAAAGAGGGAGAAGAGGAAAGAGACTGGAGGGCGAGGGAGACTAAGATGGAATGAGTTAGAGAGAGAGAGATTACCACCCAAATACCAGGGAATAACTACTTCCTCAACAACCCTTTGAATTGAGAGAGAGAGAGAGAGAGAGAGAGAGAGAGAGAGAGAGAGAGAGAGAGAGAGAGAGAGACACACACATTTACATCTAAGCATGCAGAGTGAGATGTAGAGGAACAGGACAGTGGACATTGGGTCTTATGTAATGACCAGTACAGTTCGTGTGGGTTGGTACAGGGCCTTTCCTACTCTGGTTGAAGGCAAGGGGGAGAGATGTTTGCACTTCATTTCATATCAGTCCCCATCTCCCTGTGCCTCTACAGTTAACACGTTACCCTATGTCATAATGCGTCACTTTCAGAGACCTCTTGCTGCTCAGACAACAGGAACTGTACCTTAGGGTCATGGAAGTGTCATCGGCACATTAGAGAAAGGAGGAGGAGAAAGAGGAGTTGGATGGGGTTCTGTGGATCTCTCCAGCTCAGGGACTTGGAACAGCGACACCTCCCTTCACAAAATGTCACATTCCCACTTCCCTTTTCACACGCCTAGCCGTACTCGCAAGCTCCCTCTGTCACACGTAACACACTTGTAAAGTGTTTACTGTTCAACTACACACACACACACACGCTTTCTGTGATAAACACAAATACACATGCTGTGTTGTTCCAAGTTTGTGTTATTTTGCATTTATAAGCAAATTCTGCACAGCGTCATCAGCCAAGCAGCTGTGAGGTAACGAGCCACCAGTCAACCATCTCTCTCACACACACACACACAATTGTTATTACAGAGCATTCATCTGGCCTGGGTTTTCAAGCGACTCTCCCTGCTCTGGAACCCATTAGGACTTCTGGAAGTAATTCAAGGGGGGTGGAGGTGTGTGTGTGTGTGTGTGTGTGTGTGTGTGTGTGTGTGTGTGTGTGTGTGTGTGTGTGTGTGTGTGTGTGTGTGTGTGTGTGTGTGTGTGTGTGTGTGTGTGTGTGTGTGTGTGTGTGTGTGTGTGTGTGTGTGTGTGGCAGCTGGGACACACCTGAGGATACAACGCACCCTCCGTCCTCCACCACAAAACAACCGTCAAGAAAACTACTCTGGTTGTGAACCTGAAATGTTTTTTTGTTTAAAAAAAAAAAATCCTGTTTATCCCTATGGCCTCATAAAACGTATCCAGCACATGAAAAATCGGAGAAAATGCAGTGTGTCGGCAAAGAAAAGCAAACAAATAAAAAAGGCCTAATGATGTCATCTTCAAGCGCCTTCAGTCACTATATTCAGTCCCTGCATACGTCTGTGCTCAGAATGCCTTGCCTTGTGTACACAAAATTACCACTCAAATACAAGGGAATAACTACTTCTCCAACAACACATAGAACAGAGCAGGCTTGGCAGGCTGGCTGAGGGATAGGGCAGAGAGAACACCCACTGTCTTAGTGCTTTCTCTACTTCACTCTGTGCATTTCAGGACTTGCAGACAAAACATATAGTGCCCTCAGAAAGTATTCCCTTAACTTTTTCCAAATTTTGTTGTGGAAAAGCCTGCATTTAAAATGTCATTAAATTGAGATTTTGTGTCACTGGCATACCCCAAAATGTCAAAATGGAATTACAGTATGCTTTTAGACATTTTCATGAATGAATAAAAAAATATAAAGCTGAAATGAGTTCAGGAGTAAACATCTGCTTCATAAGTCACATAATAAGACGCAAGGACTCACTCTGTGTGCAATAATATGACAATGACTACCTCATCTCCCCACACAGTACCACACACATACAATTATCTGTAAGGTCCCTCAGTCGAGCAGTGAATTTAAAACACAGATTCAACCACAAAGACCAGGGAGGGTTTCCAATGCCTCACAAAGAAGGCCTCCTATTGGTCGATGGGTAAAAAATAATAAAAGCAGACATTGAATATCCCTTTGAGCATGGTGAAGTTATTAATTACACTTTGGATGGTGTATCAATACACCCAGTCACTACAGGAATACAGGCATCCTTCCTAACTCAGTTGCCGGAGAGGAAGGAATCCGCTCAGTGATTTCACCATGGGGCCAATGGTGACATTAAAACAGTTACAGAATTGAATGGCTGTGATAGGAGAATGGGTCAACAACATTGTAGTTACTCCACAATACTAACCTAATTGACAGACTGAAATGAAGGAAGCCTGTACAGAATATTCCAAAACATGCATCCTGTTTGGAATAAGGCACTAAAGTAAAACTGCAAAGAATGTGGCAAAGAAATTAACTTTATGTCCTGAATCCAAAGCATGGTGGTGGCTGCATCTTGTTATGGGTATGCTTGTCATCGGCAAGGACTAGGGAGTTTTTTGGGTAAAAAGAAACAGAATAGAGCTAAGCAGAAGCAAAATCCTAGAGGAAAACCTGGTTCAGTCTGCTTTCCACCAGACACTGGGAGATGAATTCCCCTTTCAGCAGGACAATAACCTAAAACACAAGGCTAAATCTAAACTGGAGTCGCTTACCAAGATGACACTGAATGTTCCTGAGTGGCCTAGTTACAGTTTTGACTTAAATTGGCTTGTAAATATATGGCAAGACTTGAAAATGGCTGTCTAGCAATGATCAATAACCAACTTGACAGAGCTTTTAATAGAATAATGTGCAAATATTGTACAATCCAGGTGTGCAAAGCTCTTAGAGACTTACCCAGAAAGACTCACAGCAGTAATCACTGCCAAAAGTGATCAAATTAAATATTTCAATACAAGAATAAGTCAAGGGGTATGAATATTTTCTGAAGTAGGGGTCGACCTCTCGTGATTTTTCAACGCCGATCCAGATACCGATTATTGGAGGACCAACAAAAGCTGATACCAATTAATCGTCCGATTTGTATTCATATATTTGTAATAATGACAATTACAACAATACTGAATCAATTTAGTCTCAAATAAATCATGAAACATGTTCAATTTGGTTTAAATAATGCAGAAACAAAGTGTTGGAGAAGAAATTAAAAGTGCAATATGTGCCATGTAAAAAAGCTAACGTTTCAGTTCCTTGCTCAGAGATGAGAACATATGAAAGCTGGTGGTTCCTTTTAACATGAGTCTTCAATATTCCCAGATAAGAAGTTTTAGGTTGTAGTTATTATAGGACTATTTCTCTCTACACCATTTGTATTTCATATACTTTTGACACTCCCCATCCCACCTTCTAAAGCTTGAGAGGATCTGCATAGAAGAATGGGACAAACTCCTCCCAAAAAAGGTGTATCAAGCTTGTAGTGTCATACCCAAGAAGACTCAAGGCTGTAATCGCTGCCAACGGTGCTTCAACAAAGTACTGAGTAAAGGGTCTGAACGCACATGAATGTAAATGTGATATTTCAGCTTCTTGTTTTTTTTATATATTAGCAGCAATTTCTTCAAACCTGTTTTTGCTTTGTCATTATGGGGTATTGTGTATAGACTGATAGGGGAAAGGAACTAATCCATTTTAGAATAAGGCTGTAATGTAGCAAAATGCAAAAAAAAAGTCAAGGGGATCTGAATATTTTTTGAATGCACTGTATACCCTTTTGCTTCTACATAAATAGTTAGAACCCATGACCTTAAAGATATCCAGGTCCAAAACAGCTTCCGTTCCATCACAAAGTTGACCTATATACTATTCAATGTTTTTAACATGATGCATCTGTGCAATATCCCTTCATCCATATACTAAGCTGAGCTAACTGATGACTCATTAATAGTTCCAAGACATCTGCATCCAACACTAGTACATTGTTGCCTTGCCAAAACAAGACAACAACTTCTTGGCTAAAGCAGAAACAGGCAAGTAGCCTACTGTCCCTATCTAATCCCAGACCCATTTCTCAGGATAAAGATCTGGTCCTACCTAGTGTAACCCAGAAGCAGGCTCTCTTTGGCTCCAGGAACAGACGGCTTTGTGCAATTCACTGCATTGCGCACGTCTCCATTGTGCTGTGCGTAAAAGCAGCATTACACAAGCAAGGAGAGTAATAGAAGTGAAAAACACTACCAGCTGCATGTGATGCAATTATGCTGGCAATTATCTGATAGACAACCACAGCACCAGGCACTGTGGAGCCTTGGAGGAGGCAGGGAGGGAGGCAGGGGGCAGGGAGGGCAATCACTGCAGCCCAGCAGACTGATGACAGCGCAGAAGCATTGGGCTAGCCTGGAACCCTCTTGGTGCAACAACAATACGTAATGTTCATTTTTCAAACCTTTATATGGACAGGTAAGCCATTGCGAAATAATGAGAAATAATTATATTTTACAACAAGGACCTGGTTAAACAGTATGAACATTTATAAATACTCATCTCTCAAACACACCCACACACACACACACACACACCGAACACAGTAACGCTGCATGCTCAACTAGGCCATGGTAATCAACCACAGTGACATGACCTGTGGACAGGAGCTATGGTTTATGAGGACTCCTCCATGGTTTATGAGGACTGTGGTCATCTGGGAGGCTCCTCAAGGACAGTTCTCCGATGCTGCTGCTACAGGGGCTTAAGCCATCCATTTCTTACAACAGGACGCTATTGTAGACATTTCGAAGAAATGTAGCATATTTTCTCATTACACTTGATTAATCGATTTCACACAATTGATCACATTGGCTGTCTGTTGTCTCCAATGAACTGATAGAAACGCCCTTTACATAATTATTTTAATAAACTTCTCTTCTTTCAACAAAAATATCTGACCATGCAGCAGTACACCTCCTCGTATGCTGACTGCGACTCCTCCACGCCTCTCCTCCTGAACATGGCATTGTACTGTGCTGTGTAGCACGGCAGCATTTAGCCCACTTCTCTCTCTAATTAAAATAGACTCAGAGAAAACAAACCCTGCACCAAAATCCTTCAACCTTTTTTTCTCTAGCCTCTCCCTCGCTCCCCCTGGCTCTCACTCCTTTTCAGACGGACAAACAGACAGATGTACAGACCTGGTTTCTGTTAAAGGCTGGCTTTCTTCCCCCCCCCCCCCCCCCCCCCCCTCCCCATCTGCCTGGGCAGATTTTCAAACTAAAACACACCATTGAGTGGGTAACAGTACGCTCCTTGTCTGGGGCCAGGGGCTCACATGGCTGGCCAGCAGGGTAGCCACTATGTATATGGGGAGAGGGGAGAGGAGAGCGCGTTGAGGGGAGAGAGGAGAGGCTAGCCGGGAGCAGGGTCAGGGGAGTAGGAAGTTGGGAGCAGGGAGTGAGTTGCAGGGGAGAGAGGGGGAGGGCAGGGAGCAGGGAGCGGGGGAGAAGGGAACTGGGCAGGGGCCAGTCCAGGTTTAAATAACAAGCTGCCTCTCAGCAGTGGGCTTAGCAGCCCTACAGCTACAGCTAGTCAGCTAGAGTTGGGGCTCAAGCTTTCTCTCTCTCTCTCTCTCGCTGGTACACACGTACACACGCAAATTCTCAGAAACGCACACAGATGCACAAACACACACACAAACACATCCACATGCGGGCACACCTTGCATAGGCACACACATGTGTGTGTGGACAAACCAGTGGACACACACATAAACGTGCCTTCACAATCATGCATGAAAACATACATAGAGCATATGCTTGGCTGCCCAGGCAAGCATACAGACACATCCCATCTCTCCTGTTTCACATGTGAGTGATGTTGACGTGAGGCTGATAATGAACTCCTAATGAGGAGGATAAGTCAGACGGTGACAACCGGAGGCAGAATTTCTCTTTGGGATTACTCTGGTCTCTAACTCCAGACACAAAACTGGCTTTTCAGAGGCTACTGTGAGACTATACAGGCATCTGCTATGTTTCACTAGTGAATGGAAAGAGAAAGCAACTCAAATCCTAATGTACCTTCAGGTACTGGATAGAAAAAAACAAGTACATGGAAAAGAACCATTGTCTATATAGGAGACACTGTCTTGGCAGCCGCGGCAGAAACTGTAGAAATGTTTTAGTGTTTGGAGTTGAGTGTGTGTTAGTATTTGAACGTGGTGTCTGTTAGTGTTTTAGTGAGCAGAGCGGTGCTGTGGTGTGTTTATAATAACAGTGGTGAGGTTTCACAGGCCAGCTAGGCTGTTGTCCTGTTCCGACTGACATATTTGGTAGACTTGGCAGGAAACTGTTCTCCCTCCTTCATTTCTCTCCATCTCTCTTACGTCTTTCAACACTCTCCATCCCCATCCTTCTCTTCCTCACTTGCTCTCTGCCCTCCATTCCTCCCTCCCTCCTTCTCCACCTACCTCTGGTCTGAATGAGGCAGTCCATTCATTTTTTTTTCTCTTCATAAGTGCTGCACACCTGGTGACATGAGGGCACGGCTCTCTTCGCTTGCTCTCCGTCTCTCTTTCTCTATCTACCTCCCCTACCCTTTACCCCTGCCTCTGTCTATCAATCTACATCTTCCTTTGTCGCTCCCTCTCTTCTGTCTCTGCATCTCCCCCTCTCTCTCGTTGCTTCTCCCTCCCACTCTCTTCTTCCCCCGCATCTCTCTGTACCTCCCTACCTCAACCTCTCTGTCTCTCTTCTTCTTCAGGACCGTGTTCTAGTGGTGCTGTTCTCTGAGACTCGGGTCGCTGTGCAGCGCTGGGTTTATTAAATGAATGAGGTTTGGCAGCCGGCGGACCCTCATCATCCAGCTGAAGCTACACATTCCTCGGACGCCCTCTCACAGTCGCAGCTAGGCCCCTCTCACTCACAACCAAAACAAGGTTGGCCGTGCTGAGCTTGTGTGTGCGCGCGCGCGCGTTTGTGTGTGTGTGTGTGTGTGTGTGTATGTGTGTGTGTGTGTGTGTGTGTGTGTGTGTGTGTGTGTGTGTGTGTGTGTGTGTGTGTGTGTGTGTGTGTGTGTGTGTGTGTGTGTGTGTGTGTGAGTGAGTGTGCGTAAAAGATCCCTCTGTCCATTCACACACAGACAAGCTCAATTGAACAGAGAGGGCTAGGCAGACTAATAAAGTCAACATGCCGCATGTCTCGTCGTCAGGTGGAAATGACACCCTCTCTGCTTCCGACAAGATGAAAACAGGTGAATGTACACTATGACAACATGTAGAGGAATATGCTCAACACACACACAAGCACACACACAAGCTCGGCCAACCTCATTTTGGTTGTGAGTTTATTTGCCTAGCTGCAACACACACACAACAAGCCACCATGTTAAGTACAAACCGGTTCCAAGTTAATCTGTTTTATGTATAGATGTAAGATCTTAATTTGACCCATCTTGCTACAGCATGAAAATAATCCTGCAGCAGCAGGAAATGTGAATTATTATGTGGATTATAATTCATCTACATTTTTGTAGGGGTTGATACATTTTTCTTAAGGGAAAATCAAGTCTGAAATTTCAAAGTGGGAATTACAAACTTCAGAAGCCTTTTTAAACCTCAAATACACTATAAGCTTTACATTGCAGTTCTCCTGCAACAGGGTGATCAAATTAAGATCCTACATCTGTACATGATCTAGGCTCTTTTGGGGACTATAGTCTAAACCTATGAGGGCAGATAGAATAGTTCAGCCTACTAACCTTGTATCAGTGGCACAGAAATTCAGGAATCTATGGCACAGAGTGTAATGTGGCTGGTCTCTGTGGGAATGAATGTGCGTCATTGAGAGAATAGGGTTTCCCTCAAATAGATTCTTGCTGCACCCTTTTCTCCTTCAAATTTAACTGAATCACACCCTCCTTCTCTCTCTTTCTCTCCCTCTCTCTGTCATTCCCTCTCTCTCTCGCTGTGGCATAGAAATATTTAGACGTTTGATAATTAGGTAATATACAGTTTGAAAATTGAACAAAATCCAGAACTGTTTGGACTGTTGGATCCCCAACTCTTTTTCAAGCATTCAACTATTTTAGCAGAAGCATTGTTATAATGTATGGCATTGTAGAATATGTGTGTGGATAGGGAAAATGAGAAGGAGAACCAAGGCATAAACTAATCTCATATAAAATGCCTTTTTTAAATGTCCAATTTACAACTTCTCTATTACTGAGCCAAAGTTTGGATTGAATCAGCCCCAAACTCACTAGAAAAGGCTATTTCCTCAAATCATATCCCTCTAGAAGCCTCTGCTGAAATACAAACCATTTTTGCAGCTTGCTAGTCCACTGCAGCGCTACCGCAGAGCTACTCACACTGTCTAAAAAGAGATTTATATCATGATATGTTGTTAGAAGTGCTCTAACGTTCTAAGAAATCATTAAACCCCCCCAGAAATTCATTAAAAAGCTATTTATGAAGCGGTAATCTATCTGAAACGGTTTCATCTGACATTACAGTGTTTTCCTCAAACTATACATGCTATATTATACAGATGGTAATGATTTACTAAGAACTGACTGTTCATAAAGCCTATCTTACACATCTATAAACGCATTGTAAACTTGACATTATGGCTACAGAGAGCAAAACAATGGTGACAGGAAAGTTTGAAGTAGCAGTGGAGGAATTCTTGGGGCTGCTGGATGCTGCAATGTAAAGCAAGAACACATTCTGGCAGGCAGTCAGCAGAGGCTGGCTCATAAATACTGCAGGAGGGCAGGTTTATGAAAATCTATGCTTCTCTGAGTTGGGCGAGACCTGCACCCAGAGGAGAGCTAGACACAAACACACACACACACACATGCAAGCACACACGCACACACACACACAAGCACGCACGCACACACAAAACAAATTTTTTTTTCTTTTTTAATCCTTAGGAAAAACGAAAGGCTGCTTCAAAAATGATACCCTCTTCCATTTGTATTGCACTAAAAAGCCGTTCACTATGGAGAATACAGAATAATGTCCTACCATCATAGGTGACATTTGATCATTTCCCATACTGTACAGCACATACTCTGCTGACCGGCGACCAGGCCTTGTTTAACAGACAGACCTGTTCTGATCCAGCCAGCGAGCCTCTCCTGGTGTAGCTAGCCTTCTCTCTCAAGAGGCTCACGCAACTCACGTCAAGGAAACGCCTGTGGAGGACGGGACATGTTGCCTGGCCTGTCGCTCCGCACAGCACTCACCCTGACCAATCGCAAGGTCTCTTGAGAATCAAAGCCCCCGTAACCAAGTGCTCTGAGAGAAGGGGGACAATTTGTCAGACCTCGTGTCGTCGTGTGTTGATAGTGAGGTTGGTCAGCATCTTTGAACACGATTTGATCAGATGACCCCATCACTAACACCATGTACAGTTCAAAAGGGATGTGCCCAAAGTCACTCAACAGTCAACACTAAAACACATGGCCTAAACATGTTGTAATAAACACCCATATGAAGCTATGGGCCAGCTGGGGCCTCTTACTTAAAAAGAAGTCATTATAGTCGAGACTTTAGACAGTGTGCTAGTCCAGAGTACAATCCTGGTGGATATCCATGAGGATTTTATATGTTCAATGTTGTTTTTTTATGCTCATTTGCTGCCAAACCAATTGCCCTCTGGGACAAATAAAGTTGGAACCCTTTGGAGTGGCCCGTATCCCATCTTTAATAGTGTGACGTGCCTTCTGCCAACACAAAAACGTCTGCTTGGATATTATCTCAATTTGGACACCTTTTTATTTTTTGATTTATTCTAATCTATCACTAGAGGGCGTAACTTCCCTGGGAGGCAACACAGTAGTGACTGCTGAGAAGGCTATGGAGGAGGTAGAGCTGTTGTTTACCCTTGAAGATCAGGGACAACAAATCCAACATTTATGAGCGAAGGGTGTTTGTTGTATGACAGAGATCAGTCGTTGTTGATTCACTTTGTTGAAGAAATCACAGTGGAGATGATGCATTAATGAACACTACCCACAGGTCTGGTTGACATACTAGAGTACCTCAGCTTCATATGGATGTGTTCATTCACATCCTTCACGCTGAGGAGGATACACAACTTGTGCATCTGCATTTAAAACGTAGCAGCTGTACTAACTTTGGATTGCAATTCAATGATGAGAAAAGACATCGGGAGATATTTTTAAAAGTCCAACAAAATCTGTCCTGAAAGACAGGAAACCCTTCTCAGGATACACAGTGTCCTTAGACATAAAATAAACAAAGCACAAGGCTGAATAAAACAATAGGCGAGGTCAGTAAATGCACTTGAATACAATAAAAAGCTACTCTAGAATGTGTACCTTCACATTTAAGATTCATTCCTTATCCATTTAAGCCGGTCTGGAGAATGCAAATCCCGGTAACTACTGTATAAAAGCACACCAATTACAGTAAACCATGCGGAAATGTGTTTGATATCAGTCTCTAACTACTGATAACCTTCTAGAATTGGTGTGAGCTGACGTGAAAAGCCTTTCCTCCGACCCACAGCCACCTAGCCAGGTCAAACAAAAGGCTGGGTTTGAGGGCTGGTTATCTGGTTGAGGGCTGGTTATCAGCCCTGACTCTGTCTCGGGTTCCCCACCCTGGTAGGACAGTATATACATTATACTGACCAATGGGCAGTAGCATACAGTTGTTTATCAAAAGCACAAACACATACTTGCCATTTGAACAGTGGCCAACTTTAAAATAGAACGGGAAAGGGAAAAGGGGTTGGGAACGTGCATGCTGAGAGTATTTCCCTTTAATAGCTTAGATAAAGTGCTCATGATAGAATCAGCACAAGTTAACACATGTGTTCGATATTCAGAGTAGCCTATAGGAATATGCGTTGGAGAAGAAGCTGAGCTTTGAGGCATCCCGCAAAGTAACTCGAATGACCCGTCTAATGTAATAATAATAGGCCTTATAATAATAACAATAATCATAATCATATTAATAATAATACATTTGGGAACAATGCGTTAATTGTGGGCATATTTTTGTGCCATTCCCTTGCCCTAAAAAAAAAAGCCAAACATTCAAATTATAGCTAATCTTTTACCTGTTCCCGTGGAATGCATGGGAGCGAGGTCCTTCGGTGGGACTTGCTGTTGCTGTGACTGTGCGCCATCTCTGAAGAGACCACCGAACTGGACCTCCGTCGCCTTTTAAACACGGGAATGATATTATCTTCCTTCCCCGCTGTCACGTAGCAACAACCCGCCCCGAATGGCCCTGAGCCTGTCAGGAGCCGGTCAGCATACCTCGCTAGCAGGACCCCCAGCACTCCTACCAGGTACGCCAGGTAGGGTCTCCAGCTGGCCCGGACCTTGTTGAGGGAGATGAGAGACACAGTCCTGATGATGCTGATGAAGACGATGACGGAAATCCCCTGTCCGAGCCTGACCACCATCAGCGCCCCGCTGGCTAGACAGGACAGAACCACCACGGTGGCGGTAAACGACAGCAACTGGTCCTCCGCACCGTGCAGGAGAGACTGCGCCGCGGCTTCGCCCAAGTGACACACTGCCAACAGAAACACGGCGGTCCGGATCAGCACCCCGCAACGGATCAGGTACAAGCCAACCCAAAAGAAGGCACATACGAGAGTGAAGACAGGGGACACCAGGTACCATATGTTCAACAACAGTTCCACCACACAGCTCGCCACGAAATGAACTAGAGATCCAGACTCGCCGTTATTCTCGCTGTTACTGCCGCAACTCTGCTGCTCCACGTCCCAGTCAACCAATCTGACCAGCAAAGCGAGAATAACCGATACAGAGCCCACACACACTGCGGACGACAGTCTCCGGGAACTCCATATTTCTGCGAGTCTCAGCCAAGACTGGCAGCCTGCGTCCTGATACAGAGGGGTGACACATGTTTTCACATAGCCGTTGCGCTCCACAGCCCGCGGGCATTTCTCATGAGCGCTCCTTGATATACCTCTGCCGCTGTCAGCTTCCACTTCCATCGCCATCACATAGGGGGAGCGAAGGAAGCGGCGTGAACTATATATTTGCCGTGTGTAAATGTAAAAGGCTCAGTGCATTTTCATACCATGTTTGACAGAGAGAGCCATAACGCGCGGCAGTGTGTGTGTGCGCTACTGCATGGGCGCTTCCAAATTATTGACCCATTTCTCCCCAAAACACACAATGTAGGCTACATAAAAATACAGAACACGAATGAACGAACAAACGTACTGAAAAAAAAGTAACGGTTCACTGTGTAGACTTCAACAAACCGCGTAAAACATCCCCATATTTTCTATAGTCCTCCCTGCGCGGGAGCAGCCTCCATCCAGTGAACCAGAAAGAGCAACTCTTGGCTATTCGCACATCTAGGCCACTGCCTGCATCTCCTCTCATCTCCCTCTATATCGCCCTCTCGCACAACACTCTCCTCTCTCCTTTGTGCCGCTCCGTCTGTTTCTCTCTCGGTGTTATTTCTCCCTCACGTTTCTTCTGCTCTTCATAGGCTAGGCTACTACTCTCCTATTGAAGGAACAGCAGCGGAGTTTGCCGAAGCGTGGCATACTGCTGCGCGGACGTAAACCATGTTTACATAGAGATTTCCTGAGGTATTATTATAATTTTTTTACGGAGATGAAATAGATCCCCGGCTTGGTCCGGTGGCTCGAAAGGCGTCACAAAACAAAGCAATAATGATCGTGATGGTATTGATTATAATTATGGTAATGATTGCAATAATTGGGCCTATTTCATCAATTAAATTATAACATTTTCTGTATGCTCTGCTGGAAATAAATACCATGTCATGGTAGTAGAATATGGCTCGTGAGATTCCCAGTGCAGTTGGAAACCGCTGGCAGAAGATCCCACGTTTTTTTCTATGGAAGGTGTACCTTGAATAATGCATATTAAACTCACTTGCATCATGGGCTACGTCATCCAATCCATATCCTAAAAAGATGAGCTCAACGTACACCTCTTCTCTCATAGCGTATTTCATGAAAGGAATTAACTTCAAAAGGTAACCATTAGACTATCTTTCACTTGTTATGATCTTATCAGCGTTAATTATTTTAGGGTAAGCCAAATCTATTGTCATGAAAGAGAAGACCAGGCAACTGAAGGGCAATTCACATGATGCTTCTACATCTGCATTGCTTGCTGTTTTGGGGTTTTAGGCTGGGTTTCTGTACAGCACTTTGTGACATTGGCTGATGTAAAAAGGGCTTTATAAATAAATGTGATTGATGTAAGACTGGATCTGAGGTTTGTGAAGTGGCATAAATGGCACCCTATTCCCTATATAGTAAAAAATAGTGCTTTTATATAACGAAGGAGTGCCATTTGGGACCCAAGTTGGATTTGGAATATAAACTCCTTACATATTTTGGTAGAATAGAACAACTTTTGGGAGCAGTGTATTCAGAGAGGAAAGGTGTTTGAGATTGTGTTTACAGTGAGCCACAGGTAGAGGTCACACATCCAATCTCCCTCCCTACCAGCTCTGTGTTGTCACATTGTACCTTGTTAATGCATGCACTTTTTATTTATTGGTTGAACCCTTATTTTAACAGGTAATTTGACTGAGAAAACATTCTCATTTACAGCAACAACCTGGAGAATAGTTACAGGGGAGAGGAAGGGAGATGAATGAACCAATTGGGAGCTGGGGATGATTAAGTGGCTATGATGATGATTAAGTGGCTATGATGATACAGTATGAGGGCCAGAATGGGAATTTAACCAGGACACAAGGGTTAACACCCCTACTCTAATGATATGTGCCATGGAATCTTTAGTGACCACCGAGAGTCAGGTCACCAGTTTAACGTCCCATCCAAAGGACGGCACCCTACGCAGGGCAATGTCCCCAATCCTTGCCCTGGGGCATTGGGATATTTTTCTAGACCAGAGGAAAGAGTGCCTCCGACTGGTCCTCCAACACCACTTCCAGCAGCATCTGGTCTCCCATCCAGGGACCGACCAGGACCAACCCTGCTTAGTTTTAAAAGCAACATTGTACATTGGCACTCAGGTGTTATACAAAAACACTAAAAGACGTTTAAAAATGAACAGAAAATCCCTGCTCTCCAACTTAACCTTAACATGTTTATTGGACAAAAGAACGGAATAGGCCTAAGCTGATGGATCTCACATGGCAAGGACCCTTTCTCAAAGCAAACAGCGCCAAGCAGTCCAAGATGAAGAGAGTGTGATGTGTCAAACAGAGACCACCGCTAATGTACCCAAGCTAAAATAAACACGTGACTGACTCCAGATCAGAACATACAAGGAGGTGTGCACGCACAGGCAGACCTCTGTACATGTTGTGATTACCCTGAGGTATTTTTTGGTCGCCTAGTTTTATGAGTGTTACATCGGAGCCCTACCACGAAGGCTGAAATCATCTGTTTATGGTTCATAGACAGTCTTGTTATGCATACCTACACTGTAAATACACTGTACTTTAATAGGTGTTACAATGTTATTGTAAAGATGGCTGGTTGGAGTGCAGCACCTCTCCTCTCTGTCTAGCCATGCTTTGCTCAATGGTGCTGAGGGCAGACCCCTTTTTAAAGGGTGCAGCATTGCTGTTAATGAGACACAATAGCTAGCATTCAACACAATTAGGACCAATTCCATTTCCCAGTAGGACAAATCCATTTCAAACCAACCAAAAGAGTTGCCTAGATGGTAATACCGAATAACATTATTACAACGTTATTACTATACAAGGTCAATGTAATGCAAAGTCGGACCAGTCTCTGTAACCTTGGCAGGACGGCCCTGTCTGTCTCTGCTGGACCATGTAACCTTTCTCCTGGACCTCCAGAGTGGCACAGCACTCTAAGAAACTGCATCACAGTGCTAGAGGCGCCACTACAGATCCGGGATTGATCCCGGGCTGTATCGTAGCCGGCCGCAACCGGGAGACCCATGAGGCGGTACACAATTGGTCCTGTGTCGTCTGGGTTAGGGGAAGGTTTGGCCGGCTGGGATGTCCTTGTCCCATCGCTTTCTAGTGACTCCTTGTGGAATCACTGGAGCATGCACGCTGACTTTGGTTGCCGGCTGTACAGTGTTTCCTCCAACACATTGGTGCGGCTGGCTTCCAGGTTAAGCGAGCAGTGTGTCAAGAAGCAGTGTGGCTTGGTGGGGTCGTGTCTCGGAGGTCGTGTCTCGAACCTCCGCCTCTCCCGAGTCCATACGGGAGTTGCAGCGATGGGACAAGACTGTCACGAGTGTGCAAAGCTGTCATCAAGGTAAAGGGTGGCTACTTTGAAGAATCTCAAATATAAAATATATTTTGATTTTTAAGTTACTACATTATTTCATATGTGTTATTTCATTGTTTTGATGTCTTCACTATTATTCTGCAATGTAGAAAATAGTAAAAATAAAGAAAAACCCTTTAATGAGTAGGAGTGTCCAAACTTTTGACTGATACTGAATATATAATAATACCTTTCTCCTGTTGCTCTGTAAGAAGCCTAAATACAGCGACAGAGTGTTTAACATTCAGACAAGATTCTCCCGCCAATGCCCTGCTATGCACTGGGGTTTTGAGAAATAATCCTGCCCTTTCTGTGACTGTATCCCAGAGCCAAATCCGTGACTCTGAAACCCATTACAGGTGGGCGGCTGAGCACAGGGAGAATCCAACCTGGGACAGGGTTAAATTCTGACTGCTGGTACATCAGTGGTGCTGACATGAATCCTGTCTTGGCAGGGGACAGGCTGGGGTAATAAACTATCCTTAACCTTCAGTCCCGGTCCTTCATGTTGTCCTCTCTAGACACACTCATGTGGTCAAATGGGAATCAAGGAATCTGAGGAGCTGGCTCACCCTGAAGACTACTGGGAGAGGAGAGGAGGGTGGAGGAGGCATTGATGGAGCTGTGTCAGGAAAACAAAGGAGTGGAGAGAGGAAACGGTCAGAGAGGAAGAGAAGAAGAGAAAAGAAAGGAGAAGAGAAGAAGAAATTAGAAGAGAGTGGAGGAGAGCAACGAAAAGGAAAAGCCAGGGGAGGATAGATTAGAGGAGAGGACAAGAGAGGAGAGGAGGGACTGCACAACTCTACTAATAAACCGTATGAGCCGTGTGTTATGATACACATAGTAGCCCACTTTTGAACCTAATTATCCCCTACTAATCAGCCAGAGCTCAAAGTTCAAACTCCTCTCCGACCAGCCCAACTGGATCAACAAATCAAACATCCCATTTCTGGGAACAATGTAGCATTTGGAGGGGATACAGGTTCCTCCATCCAAGCAGCAAAAAGCTACTAAAAACATCCCATATTTTTCCAAACATAACCGTGAATTTTTTAGCCTTCCCAAATGACAGCGATTCGTAACCATAACAGGGTTTAAATTAAGGGTCAATAATGAGTTCATATCACGGTTGAGTTAAACCATGGTTCCTGATAACGAGGTTGACTTGTGTTTGTAAATAAGAATTTGTTCTTAACTGACGTGCCTAGTTAAATAAAGGTTGGACCCTGGGAGCAGAGGCCTGAGGCTACGTACCTAAATCTCCTGTGTGGTCTATGCTGTGTAGTTAGTAGACTGGATGCCACTTCTTTATCCATGTGTTGGCTTTAGTCATTGTTGGTTTAAGCAGAAACATTCAGGAAACCAGGCTAGTTGTGTAGAGACTGGCTCGTCGAACTGAAGGTCACACGGGGTCAAATAACACATTATGAGGTGAGGAAGGCCTGGTACACTCTCGCTCTGGGTAGCCTACAGGGTATGAATGTGAACATTTTAAACAGGCAAACAGGGCAGAGCACGCTCCCCTCGGTCAATAGGCCTGACTGATGACTCATCAACCAGACAAAATATCCACTTTTAGAAAGCACTAATGTTTCACAATGGACTTCAGCACTCAATCCACCCCATGGGCAGATCATTATGTTGATGGCAGATATCCAGGTGGATGATTCCCAGGTATACATGACCAGGGTCACTTTGATGTCCATGGGTCTCCTCTCCTCCCCCTCTCCTCATTATAGTTGACACATACATTCACATTCACACATTCTCATGCACACCACACACACACACACACACACACACACACACACACACACACACACACACACACACACACACGCGCGCACACACACACACACACACACACACACGCACACACACACACACACTGTCTGCTCCAGACTTACTTATGTTGTAAGCTTGCTGAATGAGCATCAGCAGCCCCTGTGTGTCTACAGAACTGAGACAGACACTGCCCCCAGCCTCAGCTTGCTACCGCAAAGAAAGGAGGGGACATTTTGAATCTCCATACTCCCAATGAATCAACACAGCTGTGTCAATTCCTAAGAAACTGTCGTAATTAATATTAAAAGCTTTTAATATCAACAATAATATTTTGGTTACACTTACTCAAAATGAATTCCACTTATACCCGTGTAGAAACATTGCAATTATACTAGTAAAAATATTATATTAACATGCTTACATGCTCTGGTGATCTATACATTTTTAGTGGACAAGTGGAGATTTGTTTTTGTTTCAGGCTAAACCCACCAGAATGTCTGGGAGAGGCTAGTCTGCTGTAGTGGAGTGGAGTGCCGCCTGTTTGCTTCGCGGTCACAAGACACTTATTCTATAACAAGATTTACACTTTCACTGTATGTACATGGAATACTTCTGCTTCTCAGGTCAATTCAGAATGCACTGCTATTGCCACAACCTTTTGAATAATAATACCACATAAAACTATTTGTCATGTTCTGACTCTCTGGCCAGTGCGACGTCATAGGACCGGTGTTTGCTCAATAGCTGCCAGGAAAAACAGCAAGCATCCCCCTCCTCTGTAGGAGAGAGGGCACACCACACTGGGTTAGTGTGTTTGTGTGTGTGTGTGTGTGTGTGTGTGGGGGGGGGGGGGGGGGGGGGGGGGCTCCAGTGGCCCAGAAAGAGATGACTTCACTCTCAGCTCTGTTCCTGCCGGGGCGATTAGATGTTTTCCTGAACTTGAGGAATGTCGTTAGAAGGTGCTGCTCTGATGCTCTCACTCAGTGGTCCAGGGGAACACACTTAAACGTGCTTAAGAAACCTCCAAGAACATATTTAGGAAACCTCCTGTTTCACTGCTTTACTCTCTGAGCCATGTCACCCACAAACAGCCTCTGTGTACAGTTCTGAAATGTAGATGTTCTAAACTGATTCTAGATTGTAGATTTTCCTAACTGATTTTCTCAAATCAGCAGTTTTGAGCGATGCTGCTGCATTTTGTTGTGTTAAACGTTAGCCTGGTAAACAGAACATGTTTATTTTGTAAACATTTTCAGTATAGTTACTCCTATTACTAAGGTGGATAGGGAGATTGTTCTTGAGCATTCATTATTATGAGTATTTATGGAATACTTATATCGTGATCTACAGTTGAAGTCGGACGTTTACATACACCCTAGACAAATACATTTCAACTCAGTTTTTCACAATTCCTGACATTTATTCCTAGTAGAAATTAGTAGTGGAGTGGAGTGCCACCTTGAATCCTAGTAAAAATTCCCTGAAACACCGTGCACCTGGCAACCTTGGTTAGCACGCACTGCGCCCGGCCCACCACAGGAGTCGCTGGTGCGCGATGAGACAAGGACATCCCTACCGGCCAAGCCCTCCCTAACCCGGACGACGCTAGGCCAATTGTGCGTCGCCCCACGGACCTCCCGGTCGCGGCCAGTTACGACAGAGCCTGGGCGCGAAACCAGAGTCTCTGATGGCACAGCTGGCGCTGCAGTACAGCGCCCATAACCACTGCGCCACCCGGGAGGCCCCAAATTGTTTAACTTGGGTCAAACGTTTCAGGTAGCCTTCCACAAGCTTCCCACAATAAGTTGGGCGAATTTTGGCCCATTCCTCCTGACAGAGCTGTTGTAACTGAGTCAGGTTTGTAGGCATCATAGCTCGCACAAGCTTTTTCAGTTCTGCCCAAACATTTTCTATAGGATTGAGGTCAGGGCTTTGTGATGGCCACTCCAGTACCTTGATTTTGTTGTCCTTAAGCCATTTTGCCACAAATTTGGAAGTATGCTTGGGGTCATTGTCCATTTGGAAGACCCATTTGATACAAAGGTTTAACTTCCTGACTGATGTCTTGAGATGTTTCTTCAATATATCTACATAATTTCCCTACCTCATGATGCCATCTATTTTGTGAAGTGCATCACTCCCTCCTGTATCAAAGCACCCCCACAACGTAATTCTGCCACCCCCGTGCTTTACGGTTGGCATGGTGTTCATTGGCTTGCAAGCCTCCCCCTTATTCCTCCAAACATAACGATGGTCATTATTGCCAAACAGTTCTATTTTTGTTAGACCAGAGGACATTTCTCCAAAAAGTACGATCTTTATCCCCATGTGTAGTTGCAAACTGTAGTCTGGATTTTCTATGTCAGTTTTGGAGCAGTGGCTTCTTCCTTGCTGAGAAGCCTTTCAGGTTATGTTGATATAGGACTTGTTTTACTGTGGATATAGATACTTTTATACTTGCTTCCCCACAGCATCTTCAAAAGGTCCTTTGCTGTTGTTCTGGGGTTGATTTGCACTTTTCACACGAAAGTACGTTCATCTCTAGAAGACATTACGCGTCTCCTTCCTGAGCGGTATGACGGCTGCGTGGTCCCATGGTGTTTATACTTGCGTACTATTGTTTGCACAGATGAGCGTGGTACCTTCAGGCGTTTGGAAATTGCTCCCAAGGATGAATCAGGTCTACAATTGTTTTTCTAAGGTATTGGCTGATATCTTTTGATTTTCCTATGATGTCAAGCAAAGAGGCACTGAGTTTTAAGGTAGGCATTGAAATACATCCACAGGTACTCCTCCAATTGACTCAAATTATGTCAATTAGCCTATCAGAAGCTTCTAAAGCCATGACATCATTTTCTCAAATTTTCCAAGCTGTTTAAAGGCACAGTCAACTTAGTGCATGTAAACTTCTGACCCACTGGAATTGTGATACAATGAGTTAAAGGTGAATAATCTGCCTGTGAACAATTGTTGAAACAATTACTTGTGTCATGCACATAGTAGATGTCCTAACCGACTTGCCAAAACTATAGTTTGTTAACAAGAAATTTGTGGAGTGGTTGAAAAACGAGTTTTAATGACTCCAACCTAAGTGTATGTAAACTTCCGACTTCAACTGTACCTTTATGCTACAGTATCCCTACAATTAATCCCCGAAGTATTGTTATAAATGGAGAAGATAAACATGAATGGGTTTTGATGATAGCGCGTGATAACAGATTCCATCTGAGGGTTTCACATGCTGCAGTCTGTTGAGGAGAACATGATCCAGTAACAGCATGGTTACAGCATGGTTACTATATTACTGTAATCAATGACTCATACTAATGGACACAGCAATTATAGAGGGCAGCCATACCAGCTGGAGGCTCATCTGCTTCAATTCACAAACATAGTGTGTGTGTGTGTGTGTGTGTGTGTGTGTGTGTGTGTGTGTGTGTGTGTGTGTGTGTGTGTGTGTGTGTGTGTGTGTGTGTGTGTGTGTGTGTGTGTGTGGCCTCAACACCTTTAGCTGACCAATACTGTAACAGAGGGCTTCAACAAACACTTGACCATTTACATACCACCAACCTTTTGCTTGGCCGCTTGTGGTTTTATCACACATGCAAACATATCCCTAGAAAACTATAACTGTCACAAGGCACTGTCTATTCAGCCTAGGTCTGTGGATAGATGACACAACAGTGCATTTGCATATAGGTCACTCAAACTTCTGGAGGAAGTGGACCCTCTCTGTTTGTTTTCGAGTTGCTAAGAATTCAGTGTTTTTACTGCTAGAGGAAGCTGCTCCTAACCAGAGATCTAGGTACATTATGATTTCATATTTTTTATATACTTATATATTTTTCATCACTTTGCTGACAGGCAGAGATTATTAAACCTCTACTAAGAGTCCTTGGTTCCTCAGCCTGAAGATTAATGGAGGGTACTGATTTTAATATCAAAGCGTTTAAGACGCTTTTTCACTTTTTTTCAGAGAGACACTTTTGGTAACATGATTTGTGGTGCATATTTTTTACAACGGTTTAGAAATTGCATTCCAAGAAAACAACCTCTGCAATTAACTTCTCACACTCCTGTTTAGGGTTTCAAAAATATGTTCACTTTCCCAAAATTCCCCGGTTTTCCAGAAAACTCTGCTGGAAGATTCCCAGATTCAGGAGGGAATAAAGCCAAAGATCCTAAATCTTCCAACCAGGATTTCTGGAAAACCGGGATTAAAAACTATAATTGAATGCGTACAAAGGGATAGGTTAGCAGAAAAAGTATTTTGTTAACAAAAGTTAAACAAATAACTGCTTTGCATAATTTTTTTGATGTTGCAGTTTTACAGCTAATTTCCTGTATTTTTGCACATTTCGCAATGACTTGTGTCTTATGCCTTGTTAATATGATATCTGAGTTAGAGTGACAAAAATCAATGGGGGCCAGATAATTGAATATTAATTTCTCTACCATAAGCCGCCTCCAACATCGTTTTGCAGAAATTGGCAGGGCATCCAACTGGCCTCACAACCGTAGACCACGTGTAACCACGCCAGCCCAGGACCTCCACATCTGGCTTCACCTGTGGTATTGTCTGAGACCAGCCACCCGTACGTACAGCTGATGAAACTGAAGAGTATTTCTGTATGTATATATAAATAAAGCCCTTTTGTCAGGGAAAGTTAATTCTGATTGGCCCACTGTGTAGGGGTGGGCCTATGCCCTCCCAGGCCCACCTATGACTGCGCCCCTGCCCAGTCATGTGAAATCCATTGATTAGAGCCTAATGAATTGTTTTCAACTGACTGATTTCCTTCTATGAACTGTAACTCAGTAAAATCATTGAAATTGTTGCATGTTGCGTTTATATTTTTTCTTCAGTATAGTTGTGCCCCTGACAGCTTTGTCTTGTGCTTCAATCCAACAAATCCCAAAAATAAGAATGACAAACTAGCCACTAAAAATTATGTAAACCTAGAACAGAGCAGTTTCAACATTGCTATAGATTTTAAATCTATACACTTTAAAGATTACCACCAGTAATTCCTGCTTCAAGGCTTACTCTTTTCCCCAGGAGAGAGTAGAGATTTATAGTCAAACTGGATTTGTCTTTTATTATCTTTCTTACTGCTCTGCTCTTCTCCTCTGCTAATTGTTTCCTTACGATAGAGGGCTTGTTTATGCGTTGGTGGAGCAGAAAATTCTCCATTTCCTGTTTTCTCTCCTGTACTGCAGTGTAAATTACACAGACAGGCCTGTTCACACCAACAGTATGGTTAACATTTTAATGTACAAGACTGTCCTCCATGGATTGCTGAAATACCTGTATCTCTGTGTGCGTACTTGGGCCTTGTTAGAAAGGGAATGGAGTTATTTTAGACTACTTCAGACTATTGAGACATTACCCACGCTCATAATGATTTTGACCTCTGACCTCTAAAGTGTTACTGCTGGGTAACAGGTCATTTCCTGCCCCACGTCCTCTATGTGCTGGCTTAGTTGCATTCTAGACTTCTGCTCCTTTCCTTAATGAGATGGATTAAGTTGTTTGCATGTTCTTCACAAAGAAGGCAACCGATGCTACTGAGCCAGATGTCTACGTGTCAGGGGAGAAGTTCCAGGTGGTATCTGATTTTAAGTACCTTGGCATCATACTTGATTCCAACCTCTCTTTTAAAAAGCATGTGCGAAAGGTAATTCAAATAACCAAATTCAACCTAGCTAATTTCGATTCATACGAAATTGTTTGACTACAGTGGTAGCAAAACTGTACTTCAAATCTATGATACTCCCCCACTTAACATACTGCTTGACTAGTTGGGCCCAAGCTTGCTGTACAACATTAAAACCTATTCAGTCTGTCTACAAACAGGCTCTCAAAGTGCTTGATAGGAAGCCCAATAGCCATCATCACTGTTATATCCTCCGAAAGCATGAGCTCCTGAGTTGGGAAAATCTTGTGCAATACACCGAGGCCTGTCTTGTATTCAAGATCCTAAATGGCCTGGCTCCCCCTCCACTCAGTATTTTTGTTAAACAGAAAACCCAAACATATGGCAGCAGATCCACAAGGTCTGCCATGAGAGGTGACTGTATAGTTCCCTTAAGGAAAAGCACCTTTAGTAAATCCGCTTTCTCTGTGAGAGCTTCCCATGTCTGGAATACACTGCCATCAGACACACATAACTGCACCACACATCACACTTTCACAAAATGCATGAAAACATGGCTAAAGGTCAATCAGATTTGTGAACATAATCCCTTGCTGTGTATTGTCGCTTTCCATGTTGTTTGTTGCTTGTGAGGTGTGGAAACACTGTTGCTTTTATGAATTTTGTCCTGCTGCTTTTTGTTCTATGTTGCCCTCTCTGTATGCTACTATCACGCCCTGACCTTAGAGATCCTTTTTATGTCTCTATTTGGTTTGGTCAGGGTGTGATTTGGGGTGGGTATTCAATGTTCTATTATTTGTAGTACTATGTTTTGGCCGGGTAGGGTTCTCAATCAGCGACAGCTGTCTATCGTTGTCTCTGGTTGAGAACCATACTTAGGTAGCCCTTTTTCCCACCTGTCAATGATTGTCTATAATGTAATTGATTTTAATAACCTACCCAGGGATTGCTGTTGAAAATTAGCCGGCTGGCTAAAACCGGCACCTTTACTGAAACGTTGATTAATGTGCACTGTCCCTTTAAAAATAAAATAAACTCAAACTCCCTAGTCCCTAGACACTTATCTTAGGTCAGTTTAGTAGCCCCTCCCCTATTGGGTAAGCAAATCTGAACCTAGGTCTGTGTATATACAGTGGGGCAAAAAAGTATTTAGTCAGCCACCAATTGTGCAAGTTCTCCCACTTAAAAAGATGACAGAGGCCTGTAATTTGCATCATATGTACACTTCAACTATGACAGACAAAATGAGAAGAAAAAATCCAGAAAATCACATTGTAGGATTTTTAATGAATTTATTTGCAAATTATGGTGGAAAATAAGTATTTGGTCAATAACAAAAGTTTATCTCAATACTTTGTTATATACCCTTTGTTGGCAATGACAGAGGTCAAACGTTTTCTGTAAGTCTTCACAAGGTTTTCACACACTGTTGCTGGTATTTTGGCCCATTCCTCCATGCAGATCTCCTCTAGAGCAGTGATGTTTTGGGGCTGTTGCTGGGCAACACGGACTTTCAACTCCCTCCAAAGATTTTCTATGGGGTTGAGATCTGGAGACTGGCTAGGCTACTCCAGGACCTTGAAATGCTTCTTACGAAGCCACTCCTTCATTGCCCGGGCGGTGTGCTTGGGATCATTGTCATGCTGAAAGACCCAGCCACATTTCATTGTCAATACCCTTGCTGATGGAAGGAGGTTTTCACTCAAAATCTCACGAGACATGGCCCCATTCATTCTTTCTTTTACACGGATCAGTCGTCCTGGTCCTTTTGCAGAAAAACAGCCCCAAAGCATGTTTCCACCCCCATGCTTCACAGTAGGTATGGTGTTCTTTGGATGCAACTCAGCATTTGTTGTCCTCCAAACACGACGAGTTGAGTTTTTACCAAAAAGTTATATTTTGGTTTCATCTGACTATATGACATTCTCCCAATCTTCTTCTGGATCCTCCAAATGCTCTCTAGCAAACTTCAGACGGGCCTGGACATGTACTGGCTTAAGCAGGGGGACACGTCTGGCACTGCAGGATTTGAGTCCCTGGCGGCGTAGTGTGTTACTGATGGTAGGCTTTGTTACTTTGGTCCCAGCTCTCTACAGGTCATTCACTAGGTCATTCAGGTCATTCACTAGGTCCCCCCGTGAGGTTCTGGGAATTTTGCTCACCGTTCTTGTGATCGTTCTTGCGTGGAGCCCCAGATCGAGGGAGATTATCAGTGGTCTTGTATGTCTTCCATTTCCTAGTAATTGCTCCCACAGTTGATTTCTTCAAACCAAGCTGCTTACCTATTGCAGATTCAGTCTTCCCAGCCTGGTGCAGGTCTACAATTTTGTTTCTGGTGTCCTTTGACAGCTCTTTGGTCTTGGCCATAGTGGAGTTTGGAGTGTGACTGTTTGAGGTTGTGGACAGGTGTCTTTTATACTGATAACAAGTTCAAACAGGTGCCATTAATACAGGTAACGAGTGGAGGACAGAGGAGCCTCTTAAAGAAGAAGTTACAGGTCTGTGAGAGCCAGAAATCTTGCTTGTTTGTAGGTGACCAAATACTTATTTTCCACCATAATTCTCCTTTTGTCTGTCATAGTTGAAGTGTACCTGTGATGAAAATTACAGGCCTCTCTCATCTTTTCAGGTGGGAGAACGTGCACAATTGGTTGCTGACTAAATACTTTTTTGCCCCACTGTATATGAGCAACCCTGACTACCCAAAGTGAGATAGGAGACTTCCTACCCACTCAGTCAGTGACGTCCATCTCCTCTCTCAGCCCAGACGTTTCAATCACTCTGTGATCTAATCTACACAGCTGCAGGGAATCCAAGGAAAACCTATTATTCTCACTAGCTGGACTAAATAGAAAAAACAGCCTTTCCTCCAGGCAGCGTTGCGGTGCGGACCTCTCTTGCGTCAACAGGAGATAAGCCAGGGCTGCTAACCATTTAGGAATCCAGGGATAAAAGGCTGGTTATCAGCAGCTGATTGGGGCTGTTCGCCCCACCCTCCCTTCCTGTCTGTGTCCCTGCTCAGAGACCACTACGTACAGGTGAGGTGAGAGAGAGTCTGGAGTCTGGGAACATGACGGTGTGTGTGTGTATGTCTATATGTTTGCAGACACATACAAACGTCCCTTTCGATGTTTCTTTGTGACACACACACACATGAACTCATCAGAGAGGTGATAGGAAGCGAGAACCAGTTGGATCCTAGTGGACACCATCCAATCCCTCACCTTCCATCTCCTCCACATCAGTCTGCTGGTCACTCTCTTTATAGAGCAGAGTTTCACCTGACCTTCAACACGACTATAGGGATCATTGATATAGCCATTGAGGGGTTCCTACCGCCTGCAAACACACAGAGGAAAGAAGCAGAATGCCATCCAGGATCTCTATACCAAGCGGTGTCAGAATAAGACCCTAAAATTGTTCAAAGTCACCCAAGTCATAGACTGTTCTCTCTGCTACCGCAGAGCGAGCTGTAACAATGCATCAAGTCTGGAACCAACAGGACCATGAACAGCTTCTACACCCAAGCCACAAGACTGCTAAAAAGCTAATCAAATAGCTACCCGGACTATCTGCATTGGCCCTTTTTGCACGAACTTTTTTGACTCATCACATACGCTGCTGCTACTGTTTACTATCTGTCACCTTCTTCCTACTTATATGTACAGTATCAGACAGTACCAGTATATAAGGTTGAACACACCTACTCATTCCAGGGTTTTTCTTTATTTTTAGAATTAAATTGTCTGTCTTTAATGGTGTGCCCCAAGGCTCTGTACTTGGTCCTCTCTTATTCACTATTTAGAAAAATGATTTAGACAAAAATGTCCAAAATGCGCAACTTCCTTTTTATGCTAATGATACTGTTATTTACTGTTGTGCCTCGTCTCTTACAAAAGCTTTCCAGAACTTGCAAACTGCTTTTTATACTGTTCAACATACCTTGTGTCAATTGAAGCTTATCCTCAATACTGACAAAACTAAACTAATGGTGTTTTCTAAAGCAAGAAATAGACCTCTGAACCTTTCACCTTACTACCTGTCAAGGCAAGGAGATTGAGGTTGTAACCTCATATAAATACCTTGGAATTTTAATTGATGATGGCCTCTCTTTTAAATTGCATATTCAACAACTTACAAAAAAATGTAAACTGAAATTGGGATTTTATTTTAAGAATAAGGCCTGTTTTTCTTTTGAAGCCAGAAGGAGGCTAGTATCAGCTACATTTATGCCTTTACTAGACTATGGGGATATTTTATATATGAATGCTTCCGCTCAGTGTTTGAGATCAATTGACACCCTTTACCATGGCACTTTGAGATTTATATTAAACTGCAAAACCCTTACGCACCACAGCACTTTGTATTCCAGGGTTGGATGTCCTTCTCTAGTCACTCGTAGGCTCAGACACTGGTATACTTTTATTTACAAAGCCATTTTGGGTTTACTACCTTTTTATTTGGCATTTTTATTGTTCAGAAATGTGGTGGGTACTCTCTTCGTTCGCAGGACTTTATCCTGCTAACTGTTCCAAATGTCCGAACTGAATTTGGTAAAAGGACTTTTATGTACTCTACGCCATCGTCTTGGAACGCCTTACAAAATACTTTTAAACTGGAAGAACCACTTGTCCTGATTGGTATTTTTAAATCACTGATGAATGATCTTGAGACTGATTCCCTGACCTGTCAATGTTTTTAATTTGCTGTTTTTGATTTTGTTATACTCTTGTGAATTCTATGGTTTTTACTTGTAACGCTCGGCTTATTCTTCTGACAATGAGTCGCAAGGATCGGACCAAAGCGCAGCGTGGTACGTGTTCATGACGATATTTATTCAACTCAGAACACTAAATCAAAAATAACAACGAGAATGATACGAAACGAAACAGTCCTGTCTGGTGACATACACAAAGACAGAAAATAAACACCCACGAAACACATGTGGGAAAAGGCTACCTAAGTATGATTCTCAATTAGGGACAACGATTGACAGCTGCCTCTGATTGAGAACCATACCAGGCCAAACACAGAAATAGAAAATCATAGACAAACTAACATAGACAACCCACCCAACTCACGCCCTGACCATACTAAAACAAAAGACAAAACAAAGGAACTAAGGTCAGAACGTGACATTACTAGATTACTTGTAGTTTTTCATGTTGTTTGTCTGTAATTTTTGTAATGACTTGGTGCTGCCTATCTTGGCCAGGACTCTCTTGAAAAAGAGATTTTAAATCTCAATGAGCCCTTCCTGGTTAAATAAAGGTTAAATAAAAAATAAATAAAAAGTATTTTCTTCATTGAATAATAATAGTGAAGACATCAAAACTATGAAATAACACATAGTATCCAAAAGAAGTGTTAAACAAATCAAAATATATTTTATATTGAGATTCTTCAAAGTAGCCACCCTTTGCCTTGATGACAGATTTGCACACTCTTGGCATTCTCTCATCCAGCTTCATGAGGAATGCTTTTCCAACAGTCTTGAAGGAGTTCCCACATATGCTGAGCATGTGTTGGCTGCTTGTCCTTTACTCTGCGGTCCAACTCATCCCAAACCATCTCAATTGGGCTGAGGTTGGGTGATTGTGGGGGCCAGGTCATCTGATGCAGCACTCCATCACTCTCCTCCTTGGTCAAATACACAGCCTGGAGGTGTGTTTTGGGTCATTGTCCTGTTGAAAAACAAAATTATAGTCCCACTAAGCGCAAACCAGATGGGATGGCGTATCAAATTTTATTGGTCACACACATGGTTAGCAGATGTTAATGCGAGTGTAGTGAAATTATTGTGCTTCTAGTTATGACCGTGCAGTAATATCTAACAAGTAATCTAACAATTTCACAACAACTACCTTATACACACAAGTGTAAAGGAATGAATAAGAATATGTACATATAAATATATGGATGAGCGATGGCCATGCGGCATAGGCAAGATGCAGTAGATGGTATAGAGTACAGCATATACATATGACATGAGTAATGTAGGGTAAGTAAACATTATATAAAGTGGCATTCTATTAAGTGACTAGTGATACATTTTTTACATCCAAATTTAAATTATTAAAGTGGCTAGAGATTATAGTCAGTATGTTGGCAGCAGCCACTCAATGTTAGTGGTGGCTGTTTAACAGTCTGATGGCCTTGAGATAGAAGCTGTTTTTCAGTCTCTCGGTCCCAGCTTTGATGCACCTGTACTGACCTCGCCTTCTGGATGATACCGGGATGAACAGGCAGTGGCTCGAGTAGTTGTTGTCCTTGATGATCTTTTTGGCCGTCCTGTGAGATCGGGTGGTGTAGGTGTCCTGGAGGGCAGGTAGTTTGCCCCCGATGATGCGTTGTGCAGACCTCACTACCCTCTGGAGAGCCTTACGGTTGTGGGCGGAGGTTGAAGAGGGGTTGTTGAACATTTTTCACCACACCATCTGTGTGGGTGGACCATTTCAGTTTGTCCATAAATGTGTACGCTGAGGAACTTAACACTTTCCACCTTCTCCACTACTGTCCCGTCGATGTGGCTAGGGGGGTGCTCCCTCTGCTGTTTCCTGAAGTCCATGATCATCTCCTTTGTTTTGTTGATGTTGAGTGTGAGATTATTTTCCTGACACCACACTCCGAAGGCCCTCACCTCCTCCCTGTAGGCCGTCTCGTCGTTGTTGGTAATCAAGCCTACCCCTGTAGTGTCGTCTGCAACTTGATGATTGAGTTGGAGGCGTGCATGGCCACGCAGTCATGGGTGAACAGGGAGTACAGGAGAAAGCTGAGAATGCACCCTTGTGGGGCTCCAGTGTTGAGGATCAGCGGGGTGGAGATGTTGTTTCCTACCCTCACCACCTGGGGGCAGCCCGTCAGAATGTCCAGGACCCAGTTGCACAGGGCGGGGTCGAGACCCAGGGTCTCAAACTTAATGATGAGTTTGGAGGGTACTATGGTTTTAAATGCTGAGCTGTAATCGATGAACAGCTTTCGTACATAGGTATTCCTCTTGTCCAGATGGATTAGGTCAGTGTGTAGTGTGATTGCGTCGTCTGTGGACATATTGGGACGGTAAGCAAATTGGAGTTGCTCTAGGGTGTCAGATAGGGTGGAGGTGACATGATCCTTGACTAGTCTCTCAAAGCACTTCATGATGACGGAGTGCTACGGGGCGATAGTCATTTAGCTCAGTTACCTTAGCTTTCTTGGGAACAGGAACAATGGAAGCCCTCTTGAAGCATGTGGGAACAGTAGACTGGGATAGGGGGATACGTTTCCTGTTTTAGTTTCTGTCTATAGGCTGGGAGTCGGGTCAGATTTGCCCAAAAGGATGACGACGGAGGGCATTGTATGTGTCATGGAAGTTAGAGTAGCAATGATCCAGAATGCTGCCAGCCTGGGTCACGCATTCTATATGCTGATATAATTTAGGGAGCCTTGTTTTCAGATTAGCTTTGTTAAAATCCCCAGCTACAATAAATGCAGCCTCAGGATATGTGGTTTCCAGTTTACATAGAGTCCAATGAAGTTCTTTCAGGGCCGTCGAGGTGTCTGCTTGGGAGTGGGGGGATATACACAGCTGTGATTATAATCAAAGAGAATTCTCTTGGTAGATAATGGGGTCGGCATTTTATTGTAAGGAATTCTAGGTCAGGTGAACAAAAGGACTTGAGTTCCTGTATGTTGTTATGATCACACCACGACTCGTTAATCATAAGGCATACCCTCCCGCCCTTCTTCTTACCAGAGAGATGTTTGTTTCTGTTTGGCGCGATGCGTGAAGAAACCGGGTGGCTGTAACGACTCTGATAACGTATCCCAATTGAGCCATGTTTCCGTGAAACAGAGAATGTTACAATCTCTGATGTCTCTCTGGAAGGCAACCCTTGCTCAAATTTCATCTACCTTGTTGTCAAGAGACTGGACATTGGCGAGTAGTATACTCAGGAGCGGTGAGTGATGTGTCTGTCTATTGAGCCTGACCAGAAGACCGCTCCGTTTGCAACTCCTGCAGCGCCGTTGTTTTGGGTCGCCTACTGGGATCCGATCCATTGTCCTGGGTGGTGGTCCAAACAGAGGATCCCTTTTGGGAAAGTCGTATTCCTGGTCATAATGTTGGTAGGTTGACGTGGCTCTTAAATCCAATAGTTCTTCCTGGCTGTATGTAATAAGACTTAAGATTTCCTGGGGTAACAGTGTAATAAATAATACATAAAAAAACTAAATACTGCATAGTTTCCTAAGAACGCGAAGCGAGGCGACTATCTTTGTCGGCACCATGACCAAAGACATATTGTCAGTGGAAGGGATAACTATGCACAAGCGAAGATATCTGATCTTTATTATCGTGGATATTGGACAATAATGGCAGAATCAGTTTTCCCATCAACCCATGAAATAAGTCCCTAACAAGGGCAGTAGCCATCCATGTAGCAAGCATGCCGACTGATGAATAAAACACACACACGTACGTGCACATACATAACACACTCATGCACGCGAACAAACACACACAACCTCAATATCCATCCATGCCTTTCGTCAATATGTAAATCAACACATTTGCATAACTGGCCAAAACAAAAACCCTTGAACATGGTTCGATTGGGGCCAACTGGTAGTATTAGTGTCGTGGATTAGGAGATAGGGGAGGTAGTAGGAAATGAGGGTAGAGCCTGGCTTAAAGACTGATCAGCATTTATACATACAGTATATGCTCATGTGCACACACACACTAAACCAGACTGTACTTGAGAAGGGGGAGGGTGATATCAAGACTCATCAGCATTGTGTGTTTGACTAAGAGCCCTTGTAGTCATCCTGGCATAGATCCGCAGCATCATTCAACTCTCTGGTTGCTTTGAACATTATGCTAATTGAAATACCTGATTGATATTCTGGATTATATGTTGTTTATCCCACAACAGCAAGACTAGATGATATGCTCTACAGTCAGAGCTATTGTTTTGCTAACCCTCTTACCTTGCCACAAAGAAAAGATGTGGCCGGCACTTTTACTCAATAGATTTACTAAATGTATTCACCTATATTCTTCATCTTAGACATTCCCCACTACGCATGCACTGATTTAACCAACGTTGTTTCCACGTTCTTATCAAAAATCATTCTAGAGACTTACATTATAGAAAAGGATGTAGCAATCACAGGAACATACTCTTATATATATATATATATAAACATATATAAACATCTGTTTTATGCCCAAAAGGATAAATGCTAAGCTTACTGACACAGAATGAGATGGAATGTCGGCAGTTGGATTTGTTGTCCCAGAACCTTATCCCAGAATACTTTGGGACAGAGAAAGCAGAGGTCAAAAGGACATGTAAGGATATGTACCTATTGTTATGTTCTTGATCTTTAGCTAAGAGGATTTAGGAAGATTATCGCTCTCTCTAATGGCAGATTAGGAACCACTGCATGTTGACTATCAACATCATAAGTTCAGAGGGCACTAGATAGATTTATATTACATTTAAAGTTGCCACTTCTGTGGAGGGATTACATCAAGTTCAGATCCAAGTTCCATAACAAAACAGCATATGACAAAAGGGCAGCACAGCAAAATATCCTGACATCAGCTATATGGGTCTTTCATCCATGCAATATCAAATAGAATATGATAAGAAATAACAATATTTGACTGAATGAAGAAGAGATTGTCGTTTCAACGCTCAGTATGCCATTTCTGTAAGGACCAACGCTGGAGTAGAGAAGCAGGCACGGGGAGTCAAACATTTAATCAGGAACAGACATGAAATAAGACAGGAAGAGCGTCAGCACACGGGTATACAAGGACATATAACAATCAATGCTGAAGCGGGGAACAGACAGATATAGGGGAGGTAATGACAGAGGTGATCGAGTCCAGGTGAGTCCAATAATGGCTGATGCGTGTGACGGGGGAAGGCAGGTGTGCGTAATGATGGTGGCAGAAGTGCATAATGCAGGGCAGTCTGGCACCCTTGAGTGCCAGGGGGAGGAGGAGCGGGAGGTGACGTGACAATTTCACCCTTTAGGAAAGTATAAACGTGTGTTGTTTTTTACTTTGTGAATATAAGAGTGAATACCTGAGCAATCGTAACGTCCTGGTGTGGGAATCACAGCAAACAGCCAAGATAGATGTGCTGTATGTTGTCAAAATAAGTAGCAAATTGTAGTTATAAAGGAGTTTTAGTCCAGGACGATTGTCTCAATGTGTATTGAGAAAGTTTGGAAGAACACAAGCTTTGAACTGGTCCCATTTCCGCTGAACAGAGGACATGTTCAACGTTTCTGTTCCTTTCCCATCAACAGCCAGCCAGGTTGTTTTTTCCACAGTCAGTCCCAGCCCCAGCCAGGATCAGTAAGAGAAGGTCCAGAAATGTCAGGGTTGTCTAGCTCTGGTGATGTCATTATCAGTTGACATGAAGATTGACGGTTTGGGACAGATAGAAACACTACAGACATTCCCTCAGGCCGTTAATGGTCTTGTCCACAGGGAGACGTCTGGGAATGGGACTGGGACAGAGATGTCAGCTGCAGACACAGATCTGGCTGCTAAAGGGCCTGATACAAACAGACAAACACACTCACTTTACAATGTGGCTCAGTTGGTAGAGCATGGTGCTTGCAATGCCAGGATTGTTCGTTTGATTCCCATGGGGGATCAGTACGAAAATGTAGGCACTCACTACTGTAAGTTGCTCTGGATAAGAGTCTGCTAAATGACTTCAAGTGGAGTTCTATTGTCAATTCAGGAAATTAATTGAAAATTCAATAACTAAAGAGTGTTGAATTCCATGTATTGAATTGGAATTTCAACATGCCCCTGAGCCTAAACAGACAGACATTCTATGAAGTCAAAGACACCCCATATCATCTCAGCTGAGGTGCCACTTGTGGACACCTACCATAAGGGTCTGGAGAGACATTTGTCATACAATGTTTTGACCAAGCATCTCAATGGCTTCTCATGACAATAACCAAACATGGACACCTCACACATCCTGTAATTGGCAGTACTTATTGCCAGTTTGATTTCTGGGGTGCGGATATATTCTATATTTCACAATTTTAGGCAGATTCAGTTTCACATGGAGCTGGCAGATCCCCAATTAATTAGGTGATGTCCTCATTAATCTATGTTTGAGCTAATGAGAAGTGATCACAGTTGTGATTGGCTGACCCTAGAGCTGGCCAATTTAAACAGCCATTTCATGTTAATGTGACTCTAGAGTCAAAACTACTCAAAAACAGGGCATGCTGATCTAGGATTGTTTTTTTCATTTTAGATCGTAATTAATAAGATGATTTGGAGCGGGGTGATCTGATCCTAGATCAGCAAACTTAGTCTGAGATTCTTTTTGAATACTGGTGACCTATTGTGTCCCTTAGCACTTGATTTTTTTTGGTGCAACCTGGTCTCACAGCATTTCAAATGATTCTGTATGTAAATCCAAGATGCCCTTAGTATGATATGTTATGGTATGTATTCATTTGTGGATGTCCATGACCCATTTCGTATGATATGTTACGAACTATAATCCGTATTATGTTACGAATTTGCAAAACATAGTTTATTTCAGGATTTGCAAAACGTATGATATGTTAAGAATTCTAGCTAGGTGGCTAACGTTAGCTAGGCTAGGGGTTAAGGTAACATTTTGGAGTTAGGTTAAAAGGTTAAGATTAGGGTTAGGATTAGGGCAAGGGTTAACTAAAAGGGTTAATGTTAGGGGAATTCAATTTTCAATTCAATTCAAATGTATTTATATAGCCCTTCGTACATCAGCTGATATCTCAAAGTGCTGTACAGAAACCCAGCCTAAAATCCCAAACAGCAAGCAATGCAGGTGTAGAAGCACAGTGGCTAGGAAAAACTCTCTAGAAAGGCCAAAACCTAGGAAGAAACCTAGAGAGGAACCAGGCTATGTGGGGTGGCCAGTCCTCTTCTGGCTGTGCCGGGTGGAGATTATAACAGAACATGGCCAAGATGTTCAAATGTTCATAAATTACCAGCATGGTCCAATAATAATAAGGCAGAACAGTTGAAACTGGAGCAGCAGCACGGCCAGGTGGACTGGGGACAGCAAGGAGTCATCATGTCAGGTAGTCCTGAGGCATGGTCCTAGGGCTCAGGTCCTCTGAGAGAGAGAAAGAAAGAGAGAAAGAGAGAATTAGAGAGAGCACACTTAAATTCACACAGGACACCGAATAGGACAGGAGAAGTACTCCAGATATAACAAACTGACCCTAGCCCCCCGACACATAAACTACTGCAGCATAAATACTGGAGGCTGAGACAGGAGGGGTCAGGAGACACTGTGGCCCCATCCGAGGACACCCCCGGACAGGGCCAAACAGGAAGGATATAACCCCACCCACTTTGCCAAAGAACAGCCCCCACACCACTAGAGGGATATCTTCAACCACCAACTTACCATCCTGAGACAAGGCCGAGTATAGCCCACAAAGATCTCCGCCACGGCACAACCCAAGGGGGGGCGCCAACCCAGACAGGAAGATCACATCAGTGACTCAACCCACTCAAGTGACGCACCCCTCCTAGGGACGGTATGAAAGAGCCCCAGTAAGCCAGTGACTCAGCCCCTGTAATAGGGTTAGAGGCAGAGAATCCCAGTGGGAAGAGGGGAACCGGCCAGGCAGAGACAGCAAGGGTGGTTCGTTGCTCCAGAGCCTTTCCGTTCACCTTCCCACTCCTGGGCCAGACTACACTCAATCATATGACCCACTGAAGAGATGAGTCTTCAGTAAAGACTTAAAGGTTGAGACCGAGTTTGCGTCTCTTACATGGGTAGGCAGACCATTCCATAAAAATGGAGCTCTATAGGAGAAAGCCCTGCCTCCAGCTGTTTGCTTAGAAATTCTAGGGACAATTAGGAGGCCTGCGTCTTGGGAATGGTTAGCTAACATGCTAACTAGTTGTAAAGTAGATAAAAAAGTAGTAAGTAGTTGAAAAGTTGCTAATTAACAAAAATGCTATAGTTGTCCGTGATGAGATTAGAACTCACAACCTTTGGGTTGCTAGACATTCACATTATGCACACACCCATCCACCCTGACCAACTGCACACTTTTGTTTTTGCCTTAAGTAACCATCTGCCTTATGCAACCCTACCAAACGTAATGTATCATATTCATTAGTGTCCCAGATGTACGTTTACCATGTCATGGCAAGTATATGAAACCAGGCTGTTTGGTGACACATATACAACACACTCTAAATCACATCACCTGCATTTCCCAAAAGAAATAGCCCCGTTTACTACCTCAGTAATCTTCAAATGGGGTGTTTGAAATGGCATCCTATAACCTAAGATCTTAATTTGAGAAAGTTTTCTAAAGCAGGAAAATAGTCCTGCAGCAACAGGAAATGTGAATTATTATTTAGATATGATTAATTATAATTAAATGTACAAATTTGTAGGGGTTGATACTCCTACTCTGGCCAAACGTAATGCACTGTATAGTCCAGCACTGTGAGAAAGTCCAGTCTCTGGTCTGGATAGCAGTAGTAATGAGTTGATAAAGTTTATAACAGCCCCAGGACATTTACAGGCTCTTATGAAGCCGTAAAGACTTCATACCTAGCAGACAGCCTGTCCACCCAGGGTACTCATTAACCTCTAGACATACACAACACTCTACAGGGCTGGGATTGGCTCTGAGGCAAAGAGTTTGATTAGGTTAATGAACTGGCAAAACTCAGAGTCCTTGTATGAATCAGCTCAGAGAGGAGTTTCTACCTGCAGGAAGGGACTATACCTGGAGGCCCATACAACACCTTTACTGAGCAGAGAGTAGGAATAGGAGAGAGGGGGAGAGGGAGAGACAAGAAAGAGAGAAAGAGAGATACAAAAGGAGATAGAGAGAGAGAGAGGGGGAAAGAGGAAAAAGAGGGACACAACAAGAGAGTGAGAAAGAGAGTGAGCGAGAGAGAGAGTGAGCGAGAGAGAGAGAGAGAGAGAGAGAGTGAGAAGTGAGAGGGAGACATAAGAGATTAGAGAGGGAAAGAGAGAGACAAGAGAAGAAGAGAGGGAGAGAGAAAGAGGGAGACAGCAAAATAATTAGGAAGAGAGCGAGAGAGAGAAAAAGCTAGATAGAGAGAGCGAGAAAGAGCAAGAGAGAGAGAGAGAGAGGGAGAGAGATACGAGACTAGAGAGGGAGAGAGAGAGACAAGAGAAGGAGAGAGAGAGAGGGAGAGAGAGAAACAACAAAAGAATGAGGAAGAGAGAGAGAGAGAGAGGAAAAGCAAGAGAGAGCGAGAGAGAGAGAGTAAGCGAGAGCTAGCGCAAGAGCGAGCACGAGGAAGAGAGAGAACGAGAGGGAGAAAGGGGGAGTCAACAAGAGAGAGTGCGGAAGAGAGTGAGCGAGCAAGAGACAGAGAGCGAGAGAGAGAAAAATCAAACGAGTCAATATAACTGTGCCAGGCTTGATAAACATCAAACCCAGCTCATCACCTTCCAGCAACACAGTCATAAAGCTCTCAGTCTCAAAACAGTGTTAATTTGGTTCCCACAGAGCACCTCTCTCTCTGCACCTGCCATCTATCACCTCTCTGTGTACAGTGATCACTCTGAGAACCATATAAAACACTACAGGCCAATGAAACATGGCACTAATCAAAGCTGCTAACGACACAAAGTCATCCAGCACCAGTACTCCCAGCTTCACTAGAATAGAATCGGAAAGCTTTGGGCCAAACAGTGATAGCGGAGGGAGAGTGAGCAACAATATTACAAGCTAATTAATTAGCTATAGATTTGGACTTAGTTTAAACCCTGTAATTCACTCAGTCTGTTCCAATTATGATAAATGGCTAAACAACTGATTGATATCTTCAACGAGTAGGACTGGAAGGATTTACTTCAGAAGCCCAACAAGGCCCTCATTCCCATAACTCGCAGGAGAAAGAGATGGCGGTATCGTGGATGAAGATCCGGGTGTCTTGTGAGGATACGTCACCGAGAGGGTAATCTACCATTACCATTGGTCCTATTAGCAAACGTACAATCAATCTATAATAAAAAAGACAAACTACGATCATGGATATCCTACCAACGGAACAGTCAAAGCTGTAATAAATTCTGTTTCACCGAGGAGTGGCTGAACGACGACATGAATAACATACAGCTGGCGAGTTTGAAGCTTTTTCGGCAGGATAGAACAGCGGCCTCTGGTACGACAAGTGGTTGTGATCTATGTATATTTGTAAACAGCTGGTGCACGAAATCTAAGGAAGTCTCTAGGTTTTGCTCACCTGAGGTAATCTCATGACAAGCTGTAGACCACATTATTTACCAAGTGAGTTTTCATCTGTATTTTTTTGTAGCTGTCTACACACTGTACCACCACACACTGTTGATGGCACTTAGACTGCACTCAATGAACTGTGTACGGCCATAAGTAAACAGGAAAATGCTCATCCAGAGGCGGAACTCCTAGTGGCATGGGACTTTAATGCAGGGAAACTTAAATCCGTTTTACCTCATTTCTACCAGCATGTTAAATGTGCAACCAGAGGGGGAAAAAAACTCTAGTCCACCTTTACTTCACACACAGACACTCTCCCTCGCCATCCATTCAGCAAATCTGACCATAATTCTACCTTCCTGATTCCTGCTAACAAACAAAAACTAAAGCAGGAAGCACCAGTGACTCAGTCAAAAAGAAAGTGGTCAGATGAAGCAGATGCTAAGCTACAGGACTGTTTTGCTAGTACAGACTGGAATATGTTCTGGGATTCTTCCGATGGCATTGAGGAGTACACCACATCAGTCACATCAGTCACTGGCTTCATCAATAAGTGCATTGATGATGTCATCCCAACAGTGACCGTACGTAGATATCCCAACCAGAAGCGATGGATTCCAGGCAACATCTGCACTGAGCTAAAGGGTAGAGCTGCCGGAGCTAATAAGAAATCCTGCTATGCCCTCCAACGAACCATCAAAAAGGCAAAGCGTCAATACATAACTCAGATTGAATCATACTACACCGGCTCTGAAACTCGTTGGATGTGGCAGGGCTTGCAAACTATTACAGACTACGAAGGGAAGCACAGCCGCGAGCTGCACAGTGACACGAGCCTACCAGACGAGCTAAATTACTTAACACCGAAGCATGCATGAGAGCATCAGCTGTTCCGGAAGACTGTGTGATCATGCTCTCAGAAGCCGATGTGAGTAAGAACTTTAAACAGGTCAACATTCACAAGACCGCAGGGCCAGACGGATTACCAGGACGTGTACTCCGAGCATGCGCTGACCAACTGGCAAGTGTCTTCACTGACATTTTCAACCTCTCCCTGTCTGAGTCTGTAATACCAACATGTTTCAAACAGACCACCATACTCCCTGTGCCCAAGAACACTATATAACCTGCCTAAATGACTACCGACCCATAGCACCCACATCTGAAGCACTTCGAAAGGCTGGTCATGGCTCACATCAATACCATTATCCCAGAAACCCTAGACCCACCTAAATTTGCATACCGCCCAACAGATCCACAGATGAGTCCATCTCTATTGCACTCCACACTGCCCTTTCCCAAATGGACAAAAGGAACACCTATGTGAGAACACTATTCATTGACTACAGCTCAGCGTTCAACACCATAGGATCCTGGATCCTGTACTTCCTGACGGGCTGCCTCCAGGTGGTAAGGGTAGGTAACAACACATCCACCACGCTGATCCTCAACACGTGGGCCCCTCAGGGGTGCATGCTCAGCCCCCTCCTGTACTCTCTGTTTACCCATGACTGCATGGCCAGGCACGACTCCAACACCATCATTAAGTTTGCAGATGACACAACAGTGGTAGGCCTGATCACCGACAACGACAAGACAACCTATAGGGAGGAGGTCAGAGACCTGACTGTGTTGTGCCAGGACAACAACCTCTCCCTCAACGTGATTTAAGAGAAAGGAGATGAGCTTGGACTACAGGAAAAGGAGGACCGAGCGCGACCCATTCTCATCGACGGGGCTGCAGTGGAGCAGGTTGAGAGCTTCAGGTTCCTAACATGGTCCAAGCACACCAAGACAGTCGTGAAGAGGGCATGACAAAACCTATTCCCCCTCTGGAGACTGACAAGATATGTCATGGGTCCTCAGACCCTCAAACGGTTCTACAGCTGCACCATTGAGAGCATCTTGACTGGTTGCATCACTGCCTGGTATAGCAACTGCTCGGCCTCCGACCGCAAGGCAGTACATAGGGTAGTGCGTACGGCCCAGTACATCACTGGGGCCAAGCTTCCTGCCATCTAGGACCTCTATACCAGGGGGTGTCAGAGGAAGGTCCTAAACATTGTCTAAGAATCCTGCCACCCTAGTCACAGACTGTTCTCCCTGCTACCGCACGGGCAAGCGATCCCAGAGCGCCAAGTCTAGGTCCAAGATGCTTCTAAACAGATTCGACCCCCAAGCCATAAGACTCCTGAACATTTAATCAAATGGCTACCCAGACTATTTGTATTGCCCCCCCCCCCCCCCCTCCCCCTTTTACGCTGCTGCTACTCTCTGTTTATTATCTATGCATAGTCACTTTAACTCTACCTACCTACCATGTACATATTACCTCCATTACCTCGACTAACTGGTGCCCCCGCACATTGACTCTGGACCGGTACCCCCTGTAATTATCCTATGTACTGTTATTTTACTGCTGCTCTTTAACTACCTGTTACTTGTATTGATTTTTTATGTCTTTTTTTCTTAAAACTGCATTGTTGGTTAAGGACTTGTAAGTTTAGGGCTTGTTGTATTTAGCGCATGTGACAAACATAATGTTATTTTGATTTGATTAAATCTATTAGTTGACTGCAATTCACCATTCATGTTTAAAACAATGTTGTTCTTGCATTCGTAGAACACACAGAGAGCATGCATCACAACGGGCACACACACACAAAAAAAGGAATGCAGATTCCTCCTGGCTCTTGTTATTAGGTCAGTGTAGCCCCCAGGCAGTAGCACCCGTATGTGGATGGGAAGAGAGGCGAAGAGAGGCAGGCAGAGCAGAGGACAGTAAACGGCTGTCTTTGACACTCATCATTATTGAAAGGGAGCATATTCCCCAGACATCACAGCTCTGCTGACAGAGCTGTTCTCTCACCTCCCCTCTCTCCTCCTGTCCCTGACAGACCTTACCCAGCCTTATACATACAGAGGCATGCAGACACAAATGCACTAATGCATGCATGGACACACACACACGCACGGACACACACACACATGCACACGTACACACAGCCGCACTCTGCCACGCATCTTGTGTTGGTGGAAGGAGCTATTGGAGGATGGGCTCATTGTAATGACTGGAATGGAATAAATGGAACGGAGTCAAACATGGGGTTTCCATATGTTTGATGCTTTTGGATACTGTTTCATTTATTCCATTCCAGCCATTACAATGAGCCCGTCCTCCAATAGCTCCTCAAACCAGCCTCCTCTGGTCCACACACTTCTCTCCCTTTTATTTTATATTTATTTTTTTATTTAACCTTTATTTAACCAGGTAGGCCAGTTGAGAACAAGTTATCATTTACAACTGTGACCTGGCCAAGAGAAAGACCCTCCTTCCCTCCCCTCCACCCTTCCCCTATTTCCCTGGGTGCCTTCTTTGAAAGCATTCAGCACAGGCGGGAGAGTCCTATCAGTAGGTCCCACAGCATACAGAGTCCTATACACTGCGGTAAGGGTACGTAGTAGTGCTCTGTCTTTGATGTGGGCTCTCTGGGCTAAATCTGTCCTGGGTGATTTTCAAATAAATTTTTTGAAATATTATAAAACATGCCTAAGGTGGTTTTATTTTGTTCTTCACACTAAAAGGTTGAATGTGAAACTTTGATTGTAAGATTGATTATAAGAAAAATATGCTAATATTTTCAATAGCCATTATGAATTTCCATAATTTGTGTATCAAACTGTTGAGGAGCAACTAAAAACATTGCAAACAATAAAATAATTATCCAAATCATTACTCAAAATAATTGTGTTTCACAAAATGGATAATATTTTAGACCCATATAAATAAAACACAGATATTACATTATTGGGTCATTTTGACCCAGCGCCATGTTTACTATGCATCCTAGGGTTAAATGTCTATCTGTATATAATTCATAATGTCTTCTAAATATAACTACACGGTCTCTGTGTCACGTTGAAATGCAACATTGCTTGCGTGTGACTGCCTCTCTTCTCCTCTGTCAACAGAAATCATTTTCACTGGAGGGATCACAGTCACACAAGTAAACAATTTCAACACCCATCTCATGATCAGAGCCCTCCACACTCTGAAATCCAGAGATAATTTTTTGATGGAGGACCTGCAGCATTTATCTAAATCATGAGAGCGAAGGAGGACGAAGATGAAGAGGAAGTGGTGGAGGAAGGAGAAATATTAGGTGGTCTGAAGAGAGAGGTGCTGCGATTTGATCGCTGTGGGTAGAGGGGGGGCATAATTATTTTGTTTATCGGTCAGCTAACACAGGACAAGTAAAGTTTTCTTATTTATAAAAATCTAGTGCCTTCAGAAACTATTCAGACCCCTTGACTTTTTCCACATTTCACTAGGGCCTTATTCTAAAATTGATTAAATTGTTTTTTCCTTCATCAACCTACACACATTTGGAAGCAGCTTTGGCAGTGATTTTAGCATCAAGTCTTCCTGGGTTCCTACAAGCTAGGCACACCTGTATTTGGGGAGTTTCTTCCATTCTTCTCTGCAGATCCTCTCAAGCTCTGTCAGGTTGGATAGGGAGCATTGCTGCACAGCTATTTTCAGATCTCTCCAGAGATCGGGTTCGAATGGGTTCAAGTCCGGGCTCTGGCTGGGCCACTCAAGGACATTCAGAGACTTGTCCCGAAGCCACTCCTAGTTGTCTTGGCTGTGTACTTAGGATCGCTGTTCTGTTGGAAAGTGAACCTTCGCCCAAGTCTGAGGTCCTGAAGGCTCTGGAGCAGATTTTCATCAAGGATCTCTCTGTACTTTGCTCTGTTCATCTTTCCCTCAATCTCCCAGTCCCTGCCGCTGAAAAACATCCCCACAGCATGATGCTTCCACCACCATGCTTCACTGTAGGGATGGTGCCAGATTTCCTCCAGACATGACGCTTGGCATTCAGGAACTCCAAAGAGTTCAATTGTGGTTTTATCAGACCAAAGCATTTTGTTTCTCATGGTTTGAGAGAGTTTAGGTGCCTTTTGGCAAACTCCAAGTGGGCTGTAATGTGCCTTTTACTGAGGAGTAGCGTCCGTCTGGCACTCTACCATAAAGGCCCGATTGGTTGAGTGCTGCAGAGACGCTTGTCCTTCTGGAAGGTTCTCCCATCTCCACAGAGGAACTCTCTGCAGACTCACTCTGTCAGAGTGACATTCGGGTTCTTAGTCACCTCCCTGAACAAAGCCCTTCTCCCCCGATTGCTGGGCAGCCAGTTCTAGGATGAGTCTTGGTGGTTCCAATCTTCTTCCATTTAAGAATGATGTAGGCCACTATGTTCTTGGGGAGCTTCAATGCTGCATTCTTTGGTACCCTTCCCCAGATCTGTACTTCGACACAAAGCTCAGAGCTCTACGGACAATTCCTTCGACCTCATGGTTTTTGCCCTGACATGCACTGTCAACTGCGGGATCTTATATAGAGAGGTGCGTGCCTTTCAAAATCATGTCCAGTCAATTGAATCTACAACAGGTGGACTCCAATCAAGTTGTAAAAATATCTCCAGGATTATCAGTGGAAACAGGATGCGCCTGAGCTCAATTTCAGGTCTCACTGTATCTGAATACTTATGTGAATAAGGTATTTCTGTTATTTATTTTTAATTCATTTTTAAAAAAATCCTTAATTGCAGGTGACTGCCTCATGAAGCTGGTTGAGAGAATGCCAAGAGTTTGCAAAGCTGTCAACAAGGCAAAGGGTGGCTACGAATCTCAAATATAACATATATTTTGATTTGTTTAACACTTTTTTGGTTACTACATGATTCCATATGTGTTATTTCAAATTTTTGATGTTTTCAGTATTATTCTACAATGTAGAAAAAAGTAAAAATAAAGAGTTTCTCTCATATATATATATATATATACACATACACACACACACACATATATATTTACACATACACATTGCGTAAACAATTTTTTTAGGGGGTGCACCCTCATCCCCCCTACTTCCCGCGGCTATGGAGAGGTGCAGGTGTGATGGAGAAGAGGAGGAGAAGTCAGGGAGGGTGAAGGAGAGAAGGAGATGGGAATCGAGGGGGAGGTGGATGAGGTCGTTTTGGAGTACGATAAATACTACAAGGACACAGCTGGAAGAGACACCATACCCAGTCCCAAAATACCACCCCACTCTGACGCACAAACACACACTCACACACACACACACGGCACAGCGGGCAGGAGGACAGGAAAAGCCTGGTCCATTTACTCATCATCCTTATCGAGCTAATCTGTGGCACAGCCATTACTGCCACACTCTACCCATAACACTGTCTCTGGATGCCACCAAAATGGCACTCCATTCCCTATATAGCACACGTCTTCAGACCAGGGCCCATAGGGATCTGGTCAAAAGTAGTGCAGTACGTGGGGAATAGGGTGTCATTTGGGGCACAGACCCTGCCAGAACCAGGTGGAACAGATCAAATTTCCTTGATTCGTAATGGGATGGACCCAGCAGTGTTCACCAAACTAAGTCCCCAGGAGTTATAGGGATTATTCTGGATCTATAAGAGCTCATCTAATGGGAAAGGGTGTGTGGACAGGATTCATACAGGGTAGCGCCAGAGCACTATATTGAGAATATCCAAATGTGAGGCTATCCATGGGTAATGGGGTTATCATTGAGCTTCTAATATAATCCTGATGGATGTTGAGTAGGTGGTTTTTGTGTGTTATGTTATGCCAGAGTTGCATTGTGTGATGGGACATTGAGAAAGAATTGGAGCGTATTGAGAGTCAGTCAGTCAGTCAAACAGACAGTAAGTCAGTCAGTAAGTCAATCAGTCAGTCACTTAGTCCAAAATGGTCCGTGTGTGTCTTTTGCTTGATGAGTGCAGCTGCATCCCACATGAAAAAAAATATTATATTAAACTATGGCATAAACCTACAGTAGTCAATGTAGTGTTTTTGCAGACTTTACTGTAGTGTTTTTGTTTTATTATCTTTGACCTAGAAGTGGAGGATTTCTCCTTCAGAAAATCTACTGGAGAAATTCTAAAATAGCAAATGTATAACCTGTAGGTAGGTATGGCTGGATATAGGGTCTATAATTGGTTTCTCACTTATTGGTGGCAAAAATTGCAATATGGGGGAGGGGAATGGGAAGGGTATATGCTAATGAAATGCTGTAGTATTTCCTAAAGTTAAAGAAGTGTTTGGTTTTCTGGACAATACTGTAGTATTTTCTACAGTGTTTTTTGTCATCTGGATGATACTGTAGAACTTACTACAATATACTACAACATTCCATTCTACAGAAAGTACTATGATCGAGGGATACTACCGTGTGTAGCATAGTATTCTAAATTATACTACAGTTTACTATAGAATTCTATAGTAAGTACTGTAGTATTATATAGTGTAGTGTTTATTCATGTGGGATGGTAGCCACCATCTTGCTTTCCCATATTACTGTCATGTTATGGTGCAGAAGAACAACAACAGTAACATGAGGGGACCGAGCATATTTCTGACTGTGGAGAATGTAAAAAAAACACACAGCGTTCAGAAGACAATGACCTCAGGTCTGGGCCAACTGGCTCTGACATCATACTTAACTGTCTAATTGAAAAGAGCAGTAGATGAGTTCTGACCCACATTGACTGGTTTTATGTATCCACTTAAGGTCTCATCATGGGGTTTGAATAATGATGCCGGTTAAGGAACACACACCACCTCGATCCCTCCAAGATCTCAATCCCTCCAACTAATCATTTGGCAGTGCACTCTGCTTTCCAGAGCAGGGCTGTGAAACCGGGAGGCCCCCAGGCTCATAAAAGCAGATTTGTGATTTTGCTGTGAGCCAGAAACTGTAGCCACTGTTAAAAAGAGAGGAAAGAAGAGTTTTTACTGTCTGAAGCATTAGAGCTGTACTTCTACCAAAATGAAAACAATTATAGTCCCACTCACTCCCTCAGTACTGACAAACACTCTTTCTGCTCTGTGAAATGGCTCCTGGACAATACAGTGGAAACAGAGCAATAAACATTCCTCACCAGAGCGGGTTTATGAGAAAACGTTAACCAGGCGGTACCTAGTGATACGGCTCCCAAAAAACAACTACAACTAGAAATAGTGGAGAGAATTTTTTTTTAGGTTGGTTGACAAAAAACAAAGCCCGGGCACTTTTACTGTGTTCTTCAATATTAACAAGCTACCTCAGAATGTGAAGTCTTTGTGTGTCGGTGTGTGCGTGTGTGGATACGCGCATTTTGGTAATTGCACTCAATCCCCGGGAGTCTGCAGAGAAGTTGACTTCATTTACATGGAATCGGTCCCCGAAGAGAGCTGTGACGGGGTCAAAATAAGTTCCATCATCTGCTCTTCACCTCCTGTTGTTCCTCCAGGGGAAAAATACAGTATGCTTAACTAAACCCCATCACACACACAGAGTAGAGAACTGTATGACACACAACGCAGACTCACACCAGCACAGCCCAGTCACTACACACTCCCAGTAGAGCATGATCCGGTACTGGTGTCAGCCTCAACGCTGTGAGAGGAAAAAATAACACACTGTCCATGGCATCCATCTCTTCTGTTCAAGCTGACTGCTTTCAGAATGTATAAAAGTCCACAAGAATTTCAAAATACAAAAGCATGCCTGTCATCCAAGGGATATTATCGAGAGGATGAAAGAGGGAAAGAGAGGCAGGGGAAATAGGGATGGGGAGGAAATATCTGATGAAATAAGAGGACATGTCCTGAGAATGGTACTGCAAGCCTATCCAGGGCCAGAGAGCAAGAGTGTCAGTGGAGTTTGTTGAAACATCTGGGAGTCATCAGGAATAAAGAGAGTAGAACACTGGACTCAGCTGTTTCACCATGTTACTCTCTCTCTCTCTTCCTCCCTCGCTCTCTCTCCTTTCTCCTCTCCATCCCTACTTCTTTCCCCTCTTGCTCGCCTGCTTCATATCGACCCAACACCTCCCCATGGGGGCTGGGGGCTTACAGTGACCTTACAGAGTCCGACAGGAAGTGGAGAGAGAAAGAGAGAGAGAGGAAGAAAAGAGAGAAAGGGGGGACGAAAGAGCTAGAGAGAGGAAGAGAGAATGTGAGAGAGGAAGAAGAGAGAGATGGTGGGGCTGAGAGAAGAAGTCACAGACCACAGGCCCTGGTATCTCCCAATCCCATTGACCTATACTGAAAGGGTCAAACTGTGTGAAAAACCAGGAGAGTTGTTATGAAACCATTAACTAGCCTGCTAATATTGGTGCACTCACTAAGTCGAGGGGTCTTAGGCCTAGTTAACTGGTCTGTAACCTGATTAAAGACTTGATTGTGATTGTGTGTTTTGGATAATTGTCTTGCTGCATGACCCAGCTGTGCTTCAGATTCAGCTCACAGACGGATGGCCTGACATTCACCTGTAGAATTCTCTGATACAGAGCAGAAATGGTTCCTCCTATTAAGGCAAGTGGTCCAGGTCCTGAGGTAGTATAGCATCCCCAAACCATTCAACTACCATCACCATGCTTGACCGCTGGTATGAGCTTCTTACTGTGGAATGCAGTGTTTGGTTTTCGCCAGACATAATGGGACCCATGTCGTCCAAAAAGTTGACTCAAGTTAGCCAAAAAGCTCCTGGAAGCACCTGAATGATCATCAAGACTCTTGGAAGAATGTTCTATGGACAGATGAGCAAACAAATGTCAATTTTTGGACGACATGGGTCCCATTATGCCTGGCGAAAACCAAACACTGCATTCCACAGTAAGAAGCTCATACCAACTGTCAAGCATGGTGGTGGTAGTGTGATGGTTTGAGGTCAGCATGGTGGTGGTAGTGTGATGGTTTGAGGTCAGCATGGTGGTGGTAGTGTGATGGTTTGGGGTCAGCATGGTGGTGGTAGTGTGATGGTTAGGGGTCAGCATGGTGGTGGTAGTGTGATGGTTTGAGGTCAGCATGGTGGTGGTAGTGTGATGGTTTGAGGTCAGCATGGTGGTGGTAGTGTGATGGTTTGGGGTCAGCATGGTGGTGGTAGTGTGATGATTTGGGGTCAGCATGGTGGTGGTAGTGTGATGGTTTGGGGTCAGCATGGTGGTGGTAGTGTGATGGTTTGGGGTCAGCATGGTGGTGGTAGTGTGATGGTTTGGGGTCAGCATGGTGGTGGTAGTGTGATGGTTTGGGGTCAGCATGGTGGTGGTAGTGTGATGATTTGGGGTCAGCATGGTGGTGGTAGTGTGATGGTTTGGGGTCAGCATGGTGGTGGTAGTGTGATGGTTTGGGGTCAGCATGGTGGTGGTAGTGTGATGGTTTGGGGTCAGCATGGTGGTGGTAGTGTGATGGTTTGGGGTCAGAATGGTGGTGGTAGTGTGATGGTTTGGGGTCAGCATGGTGGTGGTAGTGTGATGGTTTGGGGTCAGCATGGTGGTGGTAGTGTGATGGTTTGGGGCTGCTATACTACCTCAGGACCTGTACGACTTGCCTTAACAGAAAGAACCATGAATTCTACAGGAGAATGTCAGGCCATCCGTCTGTGAGCTGAAGCTGATGCGTAGCTGGGTCATGCAACAAGACAATGATACAAAACACACTGTCAAGGCTACATGAAAATGTCTAAAAAGCAACAAATTTGAAGTTTTGGAATGGCCTAGTCAAAGTCCAGACCTAATCCCAATAGAGGCGGTGTGGCAGGTCTTTAAACGAGCAGTTCATGCTTGAAAACCCACAAACGTCACTGAGTTAAAGCTGTTCTGCATGAAAGAGTGGGCCAAAAGTTATCCACAGAGACGTGAGAGACTGATCAACAACCACAGGAGGCATTCGGCTGCAGTCATTACAGCTGAAGGTGGTACAACCAGTTACTGACTGTAAAAGGGCAATCACTTTTTCACACAGGGGCATTGGGTGTTGCATAACTGTTTATGAAATAAATCAAATAAGTTGTTCTCTCGGGTTCCCTTCATCTAACATTAGGTTTTGGTTGAAGATCTGATAACATTCAGTATGAAACATATGCAAAAGTAGAGTAAATTAGAAAGGGGGCAAATACTTTTTCTCAGCACTGTATGTGAACAATCAGCGAATGTGTTGAATGTGCACGGGCCCACGGAGACCGTCACCTTACGTTGGTCCAGGGGCCCAGGGAGACCGTCACCTTACGTTGGTCCAGGGGCCCAGGGAGACCGTCACCTTACGTTGGTCCAGGGGCCCAGGGAGACCGTCACCTTACGTTGGTCCATGGGCCCAGGGAGACCGTCACCTTACGTTGGTCCAGGGGCGCAGGGAGACCGTCACCTTACGTTGGTCCAGGGGGCCAGGGAGACCGTCACCTTACGTTGGTCCATGGGCCCAGGGAGACCGTCACCGTACGTTGGTCCAGGGGCCCAGGGAGACCGTCACCGTACGTTGGTCCAGGGGCCCAGGGAGACCGTCACCTTACGTTGGTCCAGGGGCCCAGCGAGACCGTCACCTTACGTTGGTCCAGGGGCCCAGGGAGACCGTCACCTTACGTTGGTCCAGGGGCCCAGGGAGACCGTCACCTTACGTTGGTCCAGGGGCCCAAGGAGACCGTCACCTTACGTTGGTCCAGGGGCCCAGGGAGACCGTCACCTTACGTTGGTCCAGGGGCCCAGAGAGACCGTCACCGTACGTTGGTCCAGGGGCCCAGAGAGACCGTCACCGTACGTTGGTCCAGGGGCCCAGGGAGACCGCCTCCTTACGTTGGTCCAGGGGCCCAGAGAGACCGTCACCGTACGTTGGTCCAGGGGCCCAGGGAGACCGCCACCTTACGTTGGTCCAGAGGCCCAGAGAGACCGTCACCGTACGTTGGTCCAGGGCCAGCTCTGTCTCTCTTGACCTCTTGGTTGGCCATTCCAAGCGAACTATTGTTTGTTCAGATGGTGGCTAAACATAAAAATATACAATAAAGAAACTACAAACAGGCATACCTAAACTAAAGATTCAAAACCAAACGAAGGCCTCATGGCCACCAAACCAGCCACCAAACCAACCAGCAGCTTCACGGCTTTACAAGCTGGCATTCTGACTGACGACCACCTTAAATTAGCAGCAACCGTCTCCTTATCAACCAGGCTCAGCATCTGGACGTGGTAGCTGCTGCCTCCTGGGGGAATGGAGTGTGGGAGTGTGCTGTCCCCTGGGGGAATGGAGTGTGGGAGTGTGCTGTCCAAACTACCTAACCTATTCCATAACAATGTAAACACACACAAAAACACACAAAGGAGTTTCAGATTAGCCTACTGAGCTGAACTGTTGTTCACCAAATAGATTAAAATCACACACACAAACATACAAGTACCATCAGCCATGTTTCAAGCTTACCAGCTTTTGCAAAAGCTAATGGAAAAAAGCGGTGTGTGCGCATTCCCCTCTTTGCGGAGTGAGTGAGCGGAGCACTTACGAGGTCGTGCCTAAATTACAGCTTCATCTATGCATTGTCGTCACTCGCTGCTCCCTCCTCACCATTAATAATTCAAAGAATCTGCTGTTTGACGTTTATCAGCAGCACATTGCCATAGATGGCTGCAGCGCAGGTCGGTTCATAGCATGTAATTGGAAACATGTCTGCCCTGCTGTTTCCTGTGTGGCAGCAGTCTGATGGTCTGGGCAGCGGGCACGATGTGGACCAAGCCCTGCACCGACGCTCACAGGGTTATGCCAATGTTACACAGCCTGATGATAGTAAAGCTGAAATCATTTCCATGCTACATTTTCTCGAGTCAGACATTCAGGGTGGAAGGCATGCAATGAACGGCTGCCTGGGTAGTGAAAGCCAATGGGGAGATTCACTATGATATTCTGTATGGTGTTCTGTATGGTGTTGTGTGTGTTCATAGGGTGTTTCAACTTCCTCACATGAAAGCATATGCTTAGAAAGTATTTCACCTCTTGAAGGATTATTGTACAGAACACACACACCACACATGCACACAATGCTTCACGCACACAATGCTTCATGCACACAATGCTTCACGCACACAATGCTTCATGCACACAATGCTTCATGCACACAATGCTTCATGCACACAATGCTTCATGCACACACCGCTCGTGTCATGCAAACATTTACTCACATATGCACGAGTGCTCGCACAGAAGCACACACACGCCACATGTGAAGCACCAAACAAACGCACTGCACAAAAAAAAGCCTGTTACTGCACTCTCCCCTTTCAGCTGCACTGTTACTGCACATCACACACACATACATCACACAAACACTACACACTATACACTTTGGGTGATTCCTCACGAAACTAGAACAAAAAAAAAAGAGCTTTGGAGGGAGGTTTTGTTGACATATATTTAACATTTGTATCGTAAAGCATAAATTGGAATATTTGTGACATTTTGGCTTTAGCCAGGCCTCCTTTAAGACTAGATGCTACAAAGCAGAATTTGGTGTCATGAAGCTTTACCACTTGCTCTGTAATATGAGAGGTATTGTGATTTCCATTACAATTTCTTACATTAATATATGTATTTTGAAAAATATAAACATGAATATAGAAATGTTGGTGTTGCAAATGTTTCAATATATTGTTGAACATAATATACTCTACAGAGTGGAATCTGAGCTAGTTTTAAAGTTACGGGCCATTTTATACAGAGAAATTGGCACAGTAGGCAATGTAATGAATCACAGCCCTCTTTTTACTTGTATCGTTGCACATCCTGCTAATCAACAGCAGAAGGTGGCCCTTTTGAATCCATTTTCAAGCGGTAAATCTTCATATGACACCAATTTTTGTTTTGTAGCACCTACAGATGAAACGTTATGGAGTATTATTAAAGGACGCCTGAGTATGGCCAAAATGTCACAAATAGTCCAACTTCAATTATGTTTTAAAGATACAGTACTAAAGTCAAAAATATGTCAACAATCCTTCCTCCAAATGACGCTTTTATTGATTAAATGTTGTGAAAATTGTATTTTTTGTTTTGTTCTAGTTTCGTGAGGAATCACTCATTTGCAGTTTTTTACATGACGAAGGCACACTACTGTGGGCCGACTCTCTTACTCTCTGCTGTATGTCAAAACAGAATTAGCTTCAACTGGCATGTATGTCTATGTTACACTTTACTGTCATTGACAGCTATTCAACTAGGTGATTCAATACTCATCTATTGGCAGATTACAAATTATGTACCAAATATGGCTGCCGGTGTGCCCACCATGGAAGGTAACTTTGAATGTGAATTGGGACTGAATTAAGAGCCAATGGGCTGAGGGAATGGTATTGCACCTAGGCCAATCATAATTGTATGTACAGTATACTGGCAGAAAATGGGCCAATCAGAATCGTATGTACAGCATGTAGGGACAAGAATTGTGCTCTGGAGCCTGTGGACCATGGCCAGATGATGTGTTTTATAACACACGCTCTCTGCTCTCTTCTCTCTCTATTGAGAGCATGGGCCCCTGGGATAAGGCAGCTCACAGACCACGCACATCAATTCCTTATCTAACCACAGGGCTGGCTGGGGGTTAGCTAGACTTAGGCCCAGAGCAGTGTCACGCTCACACACATGCACACGCAGGCCTGGTCATTGTCACAAGAAACTGATCTCGGAGGGAGGAGCAAGCAAAATGCCAAACACACACACACAAATAATGACATTAAGCCATGTGTCATATTAATATTGCAAACATATCACAACAGTGGAACACAGAGGGTTGTCTTTCGTGCAAAGAGGTGTCTGAGTCCAGGGAGAGACCTGACGTGTGTGTGTGTCACTGGGGTGGACTGGTGTATGTTTGGTGACGTGTTTGTCACTGGAACAGACTGGCATGTGTGTATGTACAGTTGAAGTCGGAAGTTTACAAACACTTAGATTGGAGTCATTAAAACTGAGATGAATGTACTTTGGTGTGAAAAGTGCAAATCAATCCCAGAACAACAGCAAAGGACCCTGTGAAGATGCTGGAGGAAACAGGTACAAAAATATCTATATCCACAGTAAAACGAGTCCTATATCGACATAACCTGAAAGGCCACTCAGCAACTGCACATGGGAACAAAGATTGTACTTTTTGGAGAAATGTCCTCTGGTCTGATGATACAAAAATAGAACTGTTTGGCCATAATGACCATCGTTATGTATGGAGGAATAAGGCCACCATCCCAACTGTAAAGCATGAGGGTGGAAGCATCATGTTGTGGGGGTGCTTTGCTGCAGGAGGGACTGGTGCACTTCACAAAATAGATGGCATAATGAGGATGGAAAATTATGTGGATATATTGAAGTAACATCTCAAGACATCAGTCGGGAAGTTAAACCTTGGTCGCAAGTGGGTCTTCCAAATGGAAAATGACCCAATATTACTTCCAAATTTGTGGCAAAATGGCTTAAGGACAACAAAGTCAAGCTATTGGAGTGGCCATCGCAATGCCCTGACCTCAATCCTATAGAAAATGTTTGGGCAGAACTGAAAATGCGTGTGAGAGCAAGGAGGCCTACAAAACTGACTCAGTTACACCAGCTCTGTCAGGAGGAATGGGCCAAAATACACCCAACTTACTGTGGGAAGCTTGTGGAAGGCAATGCAACCAAATACTAATTGAGTGCATGTAAACTTCTGACCCACTGGGAGTGTGATGAAAGAAATCAAAGCTGAAATAAATAATTCTCTCTACTATTATTCTGACATTTCACATTCTTAAAATGAAATGGTGATTCTAACTGACCTAAGACAGGGAATGTTTACTGGCATTAAATGTCAGGAATTGTGAAAAACTGAGTTGAAATGTTTTTGGCTAAGGTGTATGTAAACATCCGACTTTAACTGTATGTATGTCAGGGAGGATGTAGTATGCAATGTTTCACTCATTTGTTTCCAGGACAAGTTGACTTCGTCTGAGGATGCACACATCCAGTGGTCCACACTCATCAATCAGGATTTCTTAGGGATCTGTCAACAGAGGACAAACTGTCAACTGAGCTAATGGGAACGTCCTTTCTACTCATTATAGTTGTGTCCCCTTCTGTCGACTTTATTACTGTACTGCTGTGACTGTCCTTTCAGGCTAATTCAAATTCACAATAACCTGTATATTCATCCCAATAAACCTGGCTTTGGCAGTTAGAGGGGGTAAGGGGGAGCAAGAAGAAAGAAAGAAAGAGAGAGAGAGTAGATACATTAATGCACCTGCTGAATATAAATATAATATAAAACCAGAGATGAAGCACAGGTCAAACATAGCCCAGGAGACACAATGGTGATTACGAGGCAGTCTCTTTTTAACCTAAGGAGATGACAACACTCTCAAGAAAGAGCAGTAGATAGATGCTTACCGTGGCAGTAACTGAGGTGAGCACTTCTTAACATACACTCAGCATCGCTGGCAGACAATCACTGGCAATGCCCGTCATCTGTGATGTACACACTCACTCTCCCACTCTCTCCTCCCTCCTTTCAGTCCCATGGTCCTGTCAGCATCACTGGCTGTCTCAGCCAATCAGCAAGCGAGAGACTCACTGTATGTGTCCGTATAGAGCACTCAGCAGACAGAATTCCCCTAACATCATGTGACGCACACACACACACAAAATGAAAGGCAGATTATTAGATTCAACTATGATATCATGAGTGAGTGAGTCAAACCAAAGGGATGTTATTAGCAGTATCTGCAGGGAAGAGAGCAGGCAAACATTCATGTCTACAGGGGAGACTTAGTCAAAGAGCATTACGCTAATGATCTATGATAAAAATGTACAGTACATACACCGCCACAGGCAACACTCAGATACCATCCAGCAACAACCCTTCAGGGTTTTATGTGTCCGAGATACATTGAACAAAAACAAACGCAACATGTCAATTGTTGGTCTCATGATTCATGAGAAGGGTTGGGTAGGTTACTTTCTAAATGTAATCCATTACAGTTACCAGTTACCTGTCCAACATTGTAATCAGTAATGTAACCTTTGGATTACCCAAACTTGGAAACGTAATCTGATTACATTGTTACTTTTAGATTACGTTCCCCTTAAGAGGCATTAGAAGAAGACACAAATGTATGTTAGCAATTGAACGACATCTATTGCATCTATTGCATGTTAAGGTTTACATAGCTGGCCATATGGATGTTAAATTTTATAGGTTGGTTACGTAGGCTTCTTCTAAACCATTGCTTTCTACTAAACATAATAATACTATTAAATTATATCTTTGCATTAAAAACCAAAGTCTATCAGAATTCCAGTCATTCTGTCAGGTGCGTGAATGAGGACCCAAAAGCGAATTAACAAACAGAGTTTCTTTAATGATGAACACACGTGGGCTCAGATGGACAGGTAGATTCCGACAGGACAGGACAAGGTTGCAGCAAACACGATGATAGTCTGGTTCAGGCATGAGACACACAAACAAGAATCCGACAAAGACAGGAGCAGAAACAGAGAGAGATATAGGGACCTAATCAGAGGGAAAAAGGGAACAGGTGGGAAAAGGGGTGAATGAGGTAGTCAGAGAAGACAAGGAACAGCTGGGGGAAAGAGGGACAGAAACGGTAACCTAGTACGACCAGCAGAGGGAGACAGGGTGAAAGGAAAGGACAGAAACAAGACACAACATGACAATACATGACAGTACCCCCCCACTCACCGAGCGCCTCCTGGCGCACTCGAGGAGGAAACCTGGCGGCAACGGAGGAAATCCTCGATCAGCGCACGGTCCAGCACGTCCCGAGAGGGAACCCAACTCCTCTCCTCAGGACCGTACCCCTCCCAATCTACGAGGTACTGGTGACCACGGCCCCGAGGACGCATGTCCAAAATCCTACGGACCCTGTAGATGGGTGCGCCCTCGACAAGGATGGGGGGGGGGGGGGAAGACGAGCGGGGGCGCGAAGAACGGGCTTGATACAGGAGACATGGAAGACCGGGTGGACGCGACGAAGGTATCGCGGAAGAAGAAGTCGAACTGCGACAGGATTAATGACCCGAGAAATACGGAACGGACCAATGAACCGCGGGGTCAACTTGCGAGAAGCCGTCTTAAGGGGAAGGTTCTGAGTGGAGAGCCAAACTCTCTGACCGCGAAAATATCTAGGACTCTTAGTTCTACGCTTATTAGCAGCCCTCACAGTCTGCGTCCTATAACGGCAAAGTGCAGACCTGACCCTCTTCCAGGTGCGCTCGCAACGTTGGACAAAAGCCTGAGCGGAGGGGACGCTGGACTCGGCGAACTGAGATGAGAACAGCGGAGGCTGGTACCCGAGGCTACTCTGAAAAGGAGATAGCCCGGTCGCAGACGAAGGAAGCGAGTTGTGGGCGTATTCTGCCCAGGGGAGCTGTTCTGACCAAGACGCAGGGTTTCGAAAAGAAAGACTGCGTAAGATGCGACCAATAGTCTGATTGGCCCGTTCTGCTTGACCGTTAGACTGGGGGTGAAAGCCGGAAGAGAGACTGACGGAAGCCCCAATCAAACGGCAAAACTCCCTCCAAAATTGAGACGTGAATTGCGGACCTCTGTCCGAAACGACGTCTGACGGAAGGCCATGAATTCTGAAAACATTCTCGATGATGATTTGTGCCGTCTCTTTAGCAGAAGGAAGCTTAGCAAGGGGAATGAAATGAGCCGCCTTAGAGAACCTATCGACAACCGTAAGAATAACAGTCTTCCCCGCTGACGAAGGCAGTCCGGTGACAAAATCTAAGGCGATGTGAGACCACGGTCGAGAGGGAATGGGAAGCGGCCTGAGACGGCCGGCAGGAGGGGAGTTACCGGACTTAGTCTGCGCGCAGACCGAACAAGCAGCCACGAAACGACGCGTGTCATGCTCCCGGGTGGGCCACCAAAAACGCTGGCGAATGGAAGCAAGCGTACCCCGAACGCCAGGGTGGCCGGCTAACTTGGCAGAGTGAGCCCACTGAAGAACGGCCAGACAAGTAGGAACGGGAACGAAAAGAAGGTTCCTAGGACAAGCGCGCGGCGACGGAGTGTGAGTGAGCGCTTGCTTTACCTGCCTCTCAATTCCCCAGACAGTCAACCCGACAACACGCCCCTCAGGGAGAATCCCCTCGGGGTCAGTGGAGGCTACTGAAGAACTGAAGAGACGAGATAAAGCATCAGGCTTGGTGTTCTTAGAGCCCGGACGATAAGAAATCACGAACTCGAAACGAGCGAAAAACAGCGCCCAACGCGCCTGACGCGCATTAAGTCGTTTGGCAGAACGGATGTACTCAAGGTTCCTATGGTCAGTCCAAACGACAAAAGGAACGGTCGCCCCCTCCAACCACTGTCGCCATTCGCCTAGGGCTAACCGGATGGCGAGCAGTTCGCGGTTTCCCACATCATAGTTACGTTCCGACGGCGACAGGCGATGAGAAAAATACGCGCATGGGTGGACCTTGTCGTCAGAGAGGGAGCGCTGAGAACCTCGACAACGAACTGTCTAGAGACGTCAGGTGTAACAAGGATAGGAGCGGATGTAAAACGATTCTTGAGGAGATCAAAAGCTCCCTGGGCGGAAACGGACCACTTAAAGCACGTCTTGACAGAAGTAAGGGCTGTGAGAGGAGCTGCCACCTGACCGAAATTACGGATGAAACGACGATAGAAGTTCGCGAAGCCGAGAAAGCGCTGCAGCTCGACGCGTGACTTAGGGACGGGCCAATCAATGACAGCTTGGACCTTAGCGGGATCCATCTTAATGCCTTCAGCGGAAATAACAGAACCGAGAAATGTGACGGAGGAGGCATGAAAAGTGCACTTCTCAGCCTTCACAAAAAGACAATTCTCTAAAAGGCGCTGGAGGACACGTCGAACGTGCTGAACATGAATCTGGAGTGACGGTGAAAAAATCAGGATATCGTCAAGGTAAACGAAAACAAAGATGTTCAGCATGTCTCTCAGGACATCATTGACTAATGCCTGAAAGACAGCTGGAGCGTTAGCGAGGCCGAAAGGAAGAACCCGGTATTCAAAGTGCCCTAACGGAGTGTTAAACGCCGTCTTCCACTCGTCCCCCTCCCTGATGCGCACGAGATGGTAAGCGTTACGAAGGTCCAACTTAGTGAAAAACCTGGCTCCCTGCAGGATCTCGAAGGCTGAAGACATAAGAGGAAGCGGATAACGATTCTTCACTGTTATGTCATTCAGCCCTCGATAATCTATGCAGGGGCGCAGAGACCCGTCCTTCTTCTTGACAAAAAAAACCCCCGCTCCTCCTGTGAAGAAGAGACAGAGGAAACAGGAGGGATAGCAGACATTAAACATTTCACATGACAAGAGACGTTCCAGGAGAGGATAGAATTACTAGACCAATTAATGGAAGGATTATGACAAACTAGCCAGGGATGGCCCAAAACAACAGGTGTAAAAGGTGAACGAAAAATTAAAAAAGAAATGGTTTCGCTATGATTACCAGAAACAGTGAGGGTTAAAGGTAGCGTCTCACGCTGAATCCTGGGGAGAGGACTACCATCCAGGGCGAACAAGGCCGTGGGCTCCCTTAACTGTCTGAGAGGAATGTCATGTTCCCGAGCCCAGGTCTCGTCCATAAAACAGCCCTCCGCCCCAGAGTCTATTAAGGCACTGCAGGAAGCTGACGAACCGGTCCAGCGTAGATGGACCGACAAGGTAGTGCAGGATCTTGAAGGAGAGACAGGAGTAGTAGCGCTCACCAGTAGCCCTCCGCTTACTGATGAGCTCTGGCTTTTACTGGACATGAAGTGACAAAATGACCAGCAGAACCGCAATAGAGACAGAGGCGGTTGGTGATTCTCCGTTCCCTCTCCTTAGTCGAGATGCGGATACCTCCCAGCTGCATAGGCTCAGCTCCCGAGCCGGCAGAGGAAGATGGTAGTGATGCGGAGAGGGGGGCAACGGAGAACGCGAGCTCCTTTCCACGAGCTCGGTGACGAAGATCAACCCGTCGCTCAATGCGAATAGCGAGTTCAATCAAGGAATCCACGCTGGAAGGAACCTCCCGGGAGAGAATCTCATCCTTTACCTCTGCGCGGAGACCCTCCAGAAAACGAGCGAGCAAAGCCGGCTCGTTCCAGCCACTGGAGGCAGCAAGAGTGCGAAACTCAATAGAGTAGTCTGTTATGGATCGATTACCTTGGCATAGGGAAGACAGGGCCCTGGAAGCCTCCTCCCCAAAAACAGATCGATCAAAAACCCGTATCATCTCCTCCTTAAAGTCCTGATACTGGTTAGTACACTCAGCCCTTGCCTCCCAGATTGCCGTGCCCCACTCACGAGCCCGTCCAGTAAGGAGAGATATGACGTAGGCGACACGAGCAGTGCTCCTGGCGTAAGTGTTGGGCTGGAGAGAAAACACAATATCACACTGGGTGAGGAACGAGCGGCATTCAGTGGGCTCCCCAGAGTAACACGGCGGGTTATTGATTCTGGGCTCCGGAGATTCGAAAGCCCTGGAAGTGGCCGGTGGATCGAGGCGGAGATGGTGAACCTGTTCTGTGAGGTTGGAGACTTGGGTGGCCAGGGTCTCAACGGCATGTCGAGCAGCAGACAATTCCTGCTCGTGTCTGCCTAGCATCGCTCCCTGGATCTCGACGGCTGAGTGGAGAGGATCCGAAGTCGCTGGGTCCATTCTTGGTCGGATTCTTCTGTCAGGTGCGTGAATGAGGACCCAAAAGCGAATTAACAAACAGAGTTTCTTTAATGATGAACACACGTGGGCTCAGATGGACAGGTAGATTCCGACAGGACAGGACAAGGTTGCAGCAAACACGATGATAGTCTGGTTCAGGCATGAGACACACAAACAAGAATCCGACAAAGACAGGAGCAGAAACAGAGAGAGATATAGGGACCTAATCAGAGGGAAAAAGGGAACAGGTGGGAAAAGGGGTGAATGAGGTAGTCAGAGAAGACAAGGAACAGCTGGGGGAAAGAGGGACAGAAACGGTAACCTAGTACGACCAGCAGAGGGAGACAGGGTGAAAGGAAAGGACAGAAACAAGACACAACATGACAATACATGACACATTCCAATAAATGTTATATCCCCTGATCTTCAAGAATAGGACTTGGAAATACTGTATGGAAATATAGATTAGTCTAATTGTTTTACCTGAGCATAACCCCATAACTAAGGACTTATTAGCCAACCCTACGCTGTTGTTTATCATTGTCTTGTTGGAAGACAAATCTCCGTCCCAGTCTCAGGTCTTTTGCAGACGCCATCAGGTTCTCTTCCAGAATGGTCCTGTATTTGGCTCCATCCATCTTCTCATCAATTTTAACCATCTTCCCTGTCCCTGCTGAAGAAAAGCAGGCCCAAACCATGATGCTGCCACCACCATGTTTGACAGTGGGGATGGTGTGTTCAGCTGTGTTGCTTTTACGCCAAACATAACGTTTTGCATTGTTGCCAAAAAGTTCAATTTTGGTTTCATCTGACCAGAGCACCTTCTTCCACATGTTTGGTGTGTCTCCCAGGTGGCTTGTGGCAACCTTTAAACAACACTTTTTATGGATATCTTTAAGAAATGGCTTTCTTGCCACTCTTCCATAAAGGCCAGATTTGTGCAATATACGACTGATTGTTGTCCTATGGACAGAGTCTCCCACCTCAGCTGTAGATCTCTGCAGTTCATCCAGAGTGATCATGGGCCTCTTGGCTGCATCTCTGATCAGTCTTCTCCTTGTATGAGCTGAAAGTTTAGAGGGACGGCCAGGTCTTGGTAGATTTGCAGTGGTCTGATACTCCTTCCATTTCAATATTATCGCTTGCACAGTGCTCCTTGGGATGTTTAAAGCTTGGGAAATCTTTTTGTATCCAAATCCGGCTTTAAACTTCTTCACAACAGTATCTCGGACCTGCCTGCTGTGTTCCTTGTTCTTCATGATGCTCTCTGCGCTTTTAACGGACCTCTGAGACTATCACAGTGCAGGTGCATTTATACGGAGACTTGATTACACACAGGTGGATTGTATTTATCATCATTAGTCATTTAGGTCAACATTGGATCATTCAGAGATCCTCACTGAACTTCTGGAGAGAGTTTGCTGCACTGAAAGTAAAGGGGCTGAATAATTTTGCACGCCCAATTTTTCAGTTTTTGATTTGTTAAAAAAGTTTGAAATATCCAATAAATGTCGTTCCACTTCATGATTGTGTCCCACTTGTTGTTGATTCTTCACAAAAAAATACAGTTTTATATCTTTATGTTTGAAGCCTGAAATGTGGCAAAAGGTCGCAAAGTTCAAGGGGGCCGAATACTTTCGCAAGGCACTGTATATATATATATATATATATTTCATTTATAAGTCCAGAAATGAATGTTGTAACTACAGATATCAAAAGTGTGCAAATTTGAGCATGTGTCCAGTAGGCCTCTGGATTCGTATTTTTTTATCAGCATGAATCAGATTGAGCAATAAAAGCTCCACTTTTATTCCATAGGCTTGGATCCGCACTAAGCAGCTGTTGGAAGAGCGGATTTTTCACTGTCTGTCCACTGGTTTCAAAAACAATGATTGATAGGCAGCTTAAACTTCTTGTATTCAACCATTATTATAAATACACATTTAGATTTGTGATCAGCCATCCACAACAACCACAATCCTTGAGGCACAAATAGTTAAATGAGAGAGAGAAGCAGTGTGATTCACATCAATGAGCTATGTAGATATCAATAATCAGTGATATCCGTATCGCAGGATACTACACCACTGCTGTCATTACCTCCATGTGCTTATTCAAGTTGGATCATCTTGGATGCCGACAGCAGCCGCACCATTGGAAGACATATCTTGGACTGTAGCCTTCAAAAGCCTATTCCTGCTCTTTTCCCACGATCCATCAAACACATTTGGTGTGTCATCATAGTGGTCTCTAACTTGTGGTCAGACTTGCTCAGGTGTAACAAACTTAAACTTCAATGCTGATTTGAATGTCACTGAGAAAGCAGAGAAGTGTCAACAATTTTTTTTCCCGCAAACATCCTTTCTGAATTTAAAAGTAATCCTCGAAGTAATCATCTAGTTTTTCAAAAGTATCTTTAATCTGATCACAATATTTTAGCTGGTAACGTAACGGATTACAGTTAGTTTTTTGTATTCCCTTACATGTAATGGATTACATGTAATCCGTTATTCCCCAACCCTGTTCATGAGCAAAAGGTCCATGAAATGTTCCATATGCACAAGCCGCTTATTTCGTTTAAATTTGTTTACATCCCTCTTAGTGAGCATTTCTCCTTTGCCAAGATAATCAATCCACTTGACAGGTGTGGCATATCAAGAAGCTGATTAAACCCCATGATCATTACATAGGTGCAACTTGTGCTGGGAACAATAAAAGGCCACTCTAAAATGTGAAGTTTTGTCACACAACACAATGCCACAGATGTCTCAAAATTTGAGGAAGCGTGCAATTGGCATGCTGACTGCAGGAATGTCCACCAGAGCTTTTGCCAGATAATTTAATGATAATGTTTCTACCATAAACCGCCTCCAACAACATTTTTGAGAATTTGGCAGTACTTCCAACCGGCCTCATAACCGCAGTCCAAGTGGAACCACGCCAGCCCAGGACCTCCACATCCAGCTTCTTCACCTGCGGGATGGTCGTAGACCATGCACCCGGACAGCTGATGAAACTGTGGGTTTGCACAACTGAAGAATTTCTGCACAAACTGTCAGAAACCATCTCAGGGAAGCTCATCTGCGTGCTCATTATCTGCATGCTCTTCATCCTGACCGAACTACAGTTCGATATTGTTACTGACTTCAGAGGGCAAATGCTCACGTTCGATGGCCACTGGCACGCTGGAGAAGTGGGCTCTTCACGGATCAATCCCGGTTTCAACTGTCCTGGACAGATGGCAGACAGCATGTAAGGTGTCGTGTGGGAGCGCGGTTTAAATTATAAACAGAGTGCCCCATGGTGGCGGTGGGGTTATGGTATGGGCAGATATAAGCTACGGACAACGACCACAATTGCGTTTGATCAATGGCAATTTGAATGCACAGAGATTCCGTGACGAGATCCTGAGGCTCATTGTTGTGCCATTCATCCGCCGCCATCACCTCATGTTTCAGCATGATAATGACCGGTCCCATGTCACAAGGATCTGTGCACAATTCCAGGAAGTTGAGGCCAAGTTCTTCCATGGCCTGCATACTGACCAGACATGTCACCCATTGAGCCTGTTTGGGATGCTCTGGATTAATGTACGACAGCATGTTCCAGTTCCTACCAATATCCAGCAACTTCAAACAGAGGATTTTGACAACATTCCACAAGCCACAATCAACAGCCTGATCAACTCTATGCGAAGAGGCAAATGCTGGTCACACCAGATACTGACTGGTTTTCTGATCCACGCCTTACCTTTTTTTTAAGGTATCTGTGACCAACAGATGCATATCTGTATTTCAGATGCATATTTGTAAATCCATAGATTAGGGCCTCATGAATTTATTTTAATTGACTGATTCCCTCCATAAAATCTTTGAAATTGTGTTGATCCCTTATGCCCTTTCAAAACATGCATTCACATGGGCGTGCACACACACTTCCTTCCCACCACAGGGGATGGGATCTGTTCTTCCTGCTGCGTCTGATAATGATGTGTGTTATGGAGATGCACCAAGCGGAATGTCCTGTCAGCAGTTGGACTCATTCAAAGTGACACACATTCCTAATTATTTATCTGACAACTGCCTTTAATACATTCACTCTGCGGTCGTCTCCCTGTCCTCACTGGCTCATTCACTCTGCGGTCGTCTCCCTGTCCTCACTGGCTCATTCACTCTGCGGTCGTCTCCCTGTCCTCACTGGCTGACCGGTTTTCCCTTTGCATCCAAAAGCTTACTTCACACATTCCTTGGATTGTGGGCTTAATAACACACACACACACACACAAGTTATGCATGATACCAAAGGCCTATCTTCTTCTAACGCCAGTGGTTTACTGTTTTAATGAATCACTAGAGCCATACCATTTGGATGGGGCGAAAGCACGACATACTGAAACGGATATTCGGAATATGAATAAATGGGTTTATTAATTAGAAGAGTTTGAAGAGTGTATGGGTCATATGAGACTCCTTCTGTTAACCAAGCCAACCCCAGATGTCAGTTTTCTGCAATCATCCACTTTTCGGATTCACATTATAATATGACAAATCCTTAGAACCCTGAACGTCCGAGAATGTAGAAGCTCATGTTCCTCTTGAATAGAGCTCCCATGATTCCCTACTGTACAAGTGTACAATATAATATAATAGAATAGGTCATTTATTTTCCATTTAATTAGAACAGAAATACGTCTTCTCCCTTTTCCCCAACCCCGGGAGCATGATGGACATAATTCTACATAATATTTCTGACGGTTCTGTTCCGTTCTGTAACATCCTGTAATAAGCTCCTGAGCACGACCCTAGATCTTCCTCTCAGATGAGGTGGACGTGGGCCACGTCTCACATGTGTTTCAAGGACCAGTGTTGGAACCTCTCTCTCGGTCTCTGCAGCGTTGTTTGATGTTTTGGTTGGGCACGCCTCTCTAAACTGGTTCTTCTCTTCCTTTGACATTTCTAAATTCTACCTTTACGCTCATTTATCCAGTATGCTTCAAGACACTGTGAAGGAATGACAATATCTGAATGATGTTCTCACAAAGGACAGGAGTTACATCAACACTCAGATACCTAGTGCCTTTTACAGCATTAGTGGTTAACTTCACTTCTGAAAATGAAGGAAACACCTTTCTAATAACAGGTGTTTTAGTACATGGCACCTATACATGTTAATCTACACTGTAGCCAGGGGAACAACTTTGGTTTTAGAACTAGGGGGGGGGGGGCATATTATAATAATAATTTGCACTACCCTCTGTAGTGCCTTGTGGTCAGAGGCTGAGCAGTTTCCATACCAGGCAGTGATGCAACCAGTCAAGATGCTCTCGATGGTGCAGCTGTAGAACTTGTTGAGGATCTGAGGACCCATGACAAATCTTTTTAGTCCCCTGAGGGGGAGTAAGTTTTGTCGTGCCCTCTTCAAGACTGTCTTGTTGTGTTTGGACCATGTTAGTTGTTGGAGATGTGGACACCAAGGAACTTGAAGCACTCAACCTGCTCCACTACAGCCCTGCGAATGAGAATGAGGGTGTGCTTGGTACTCATTTTCCTGTAGTCCACAATCATCTCCTTTGTCTTGATCACGTTGAGGGAGAGGTTGTTATTCTGGCACCACACGGCCAGGTCTCTGACTTCCTCCCTATAGTCTGTCTCATCGTTGGCGGTGATCAGGCCTACGACTGTTGTGTCGTCCGGCAAACTTAATGATGGTGTTGGAGTCGTGCCTGGCCAAGCAGTCATGGGTTAACAGAGTACAGGAGGGGACTGAGCACGCACCCCTGAGGGGCCCCTGTGTTGAGGATCAGTGTGGCAGATGTGTTATTACCTGCCCTTACCACCTGGGAGGTGTTTAGACCCAGGGTCCTTAGCTTAGTGATGAGCTTTGAGGGCACTATGGTGTTGAACACTGAGCTGTAGTCAAGGAATAGCATTCTCACGTAGGTATTCCTTTTGTCCATTTGGGAAAGGGCAGTGTGGAGTGCAATAGAGATGGACTCTCTGTGGATCTGCTGGGGCGATACGCAAATTGGAGTGGGTCTAGGGTTTCTGGGATAATGGTGTTGTGAGCCATGACCAGCCTTTCAAAGCACTTCATGGCTACAGACGCGAGTCTTATGGGTTGGTAGTCATTTAGGCAAGTTACCTTAGTGTTATTGGGCGCAGGTTGTATGCGGGTCTGCTTGAAACATGTTGCCATTACAGACTCAGTCAGGGACAGGTTGAAAATGTCAGTGAAGACACTTGCCAGTTGATCAGCGCCATGCTCGGAGTACACGTCCTGGTAATCCGTCTGGCCCTGCAGACTTGTGAATGTTTTGGGGCGGCAGTGTAGCCTAGTGGTTAGAGTGTTGGACTAGAAAACGAAAGGTTGCAAGTTCAAATCCCCGAGCTGACAAGGTACAAATCTGTCGTTCTGCCCCTGAACAAGGCAGTTAACCCACTGTTCCTAGGCCGTCATTGAAAATAAAACATGCTGACCTGTTTAATGGCTATGGAGTGTGATCACACAGTTGTCCGGAACAGCTGATGCTCTCATGCATGCTGAAGTGAGCACAGAAGTAATTTAGCTCATCTGGTAGGCCCGTGTTTGCTTATAAGCAGGAATCGGTAGGATATAATTATGGTCAGATTTGCCAAATGGAGGGCGAGGGAGAGCTTTGTAAGCATCTCTGTGTGTGGAGTAATTTAACAGGCTGGTAGAAATGAGGTAAAACTGCAATAAAGTCCCCAGACACTAGGAGCGCAGCCTTAATGACCGTTTTCCTGTTTGCTTATGGCCTTATACAGCTCACTGAGTGTGGACTTAGTACCAGCATTGGTTTGCGGTGGAAGATAGACAGCAATGAAAAAATATGAAAATATAGATGATAACTCTCTTGGTAAATAGTGTGGTCTACAGAGTACTTCACAATAAACTGTAGACCACACTGAGGTACTCTGTAGACCACACTATTTACCAAGAGTTTTCATCTATATTTCAGGAGACTTGGTCTACCATTGACATTGTGGCCTGTAAAGGCCGGCAAAATGTGTGTGTTTGTGTACAAGACCTCCTTCCCACCGAATACTTCAGGGTTCGATAGCTCAGATCACTCTCTGGCGCTCCACAGGCGTACAAATGTAAACACTAAAATCTGAAAGGTCTTCATTTCCCTAAGGCAACTGAGGAGCAAGATGGATGGAGAAAAAGAGCACACACTCGCTCACAAACACAGAAGTAAGTAACACCGGTCCAGAAGCCTGGGGCCCTCAGCTGGATGAGGAAATGTCTCCCACATGTCCAAATCAACTCCACCTGTTCCTGTTGTTCTATTCTCTCCAATAAACACAACACTACCAAGTCAGCAGGAATGTACAGGCAGTGCGCCACCTTAGTAATCAACAACATTTTATGGCAAAGTATAGGATAATGAAGCTAATGCCTCCAAATGCTCCTAAGTGATTTCACCATCAACAGGATAGTGTATTGGTTATTCATGCTAAAAGAAGCCAGGAAATGACAAGACGATCATCTGTTTGGATGAGCGACAAGAAGCAGACATCATTGGATGGAGAAAAGGGCAAGGATTCAGAAGACCGACTCAGAGGAAGGAATCTCAGGCTGTAGTAAGGGAGAAGAGACTCCACTAAACCAGTTAATAACTTTGACCCCTCATCCGTGGACCAGAAGGGATTTGATGATCTGCAGTGCCAGAGCCTGGAATGAACTAAACGATTAGAACTGATACCCCAGAATATGCAGCCAACTGCTTTACACCAGGAAAGAGACAATCAAAACATTGAGGTTGGAAGAGTAAGAAGGCAATTCTTCATGACAGATATTACTGTCAATCGAGCATCTTTATATCATTGAATTATGGGGTATTAGTCATTTGACGGATGGGGAAAATCCTTGTTCGGGAGCCAACCATTTATTAATCAGCTGTGTGTGTGTATATATATATATATATACACACACACCCAGAAGATTTGTAATACACACGGAAATATGTGCTTACTCGACTACGAACCAAACATAGGGAGATAGGACTCGCGAGTGAGTAACTCCAAGTTAATCCACAAAATATAGGGGGCATAGAAAATGACCAGCTGTTTGGAGAAGCTATTGAATATGTAACAATTATTTAGCCTGCCTGCATCTCCTCTGGCTGGGGAGAACATGCTCTCCACTTTTCAACCACTCCATTTTCAATTAGCCTCCTTTTATTCAGGTAATTTGTTATGGGACCGTTCGTGCGTCCCAAATGGCACCCTATTAAATACATTAAATACATCAGAGCCCTATAGGCTGTGGTCAAAGGTAGTTGACTTGGTAAGGAACAGCGTGCCATTTGTGATGCAGCAGTGACTACTGTCTGGGACTGGGGCGAGGAGCAGGAATGTGGAGTACAAGGATGAAAAGATTATTAGCAGTGATGTATAGTACCTAAGTAGAAATACTTTAAAGTACTACTTAAGTAGTTTTTGCGGATATCTGTACGTTACTATTTACATTTTTGCCAACTTTCACTTTACTACATTCCTAAAGAAAATGATGTACTTTTTACTCCATACCTTTTCCCTGACACCCAAAAGTACTCGTTACATTTTGACAGGGAAACGGTCAAAGTCACACACTTATCAAGAGAACATCCCTGGTCAACCCTACTGCGTCTGATCTGGCAGACTCACTAAACACAAATGCTTTGTTTGTAAAGTGTGTTGGAGTGTGCCCCTGGCTATCTGTCACTAAAAAAACAAAAAGACAATTGTGCCATCTGGTTTGTTTAATATACAGAATTTTAAATGGTTTAAACTTATACTTTTTAGCAGTTCCATTTACTTTTGATACTTACAGTGCCTTGCAAAAGTATTCACACCCTTGGCTTTTTTGCTATTTTGTTTAATTACAACCTGTAATTTAAATGGATTTAATTTGGATTTAATGTAAATGGACATACACAAAATAGTCCAATTTGGTGAAGTGAAATGAAAAAAAAAAACTTTTTTTCCAAAATATTTAAAATGGAAAAGTTGTGCGTGCATATGTATTCACCCCCTTTGCTATGAAGCCCCTAAATAAGATCTGGTGCAACCAAATACATTTAGAAGTCACATAATTAGTTAGATTGTACACAGGTGGACATTATTTAAGTGTCACATTATCTGTCACATGATCTCAGTGTATATATACAGTTGAAGTCGAAAATTTACATACACCTTAGCCAAATTCATTTAAACACAATTCCTGACATTTAAACCTAGCAGAAATTCCCTGTCTTAGGTCAGTTAGGATCACCACTTTATTTTAAGAATGTGAAATGTCAGAATAATAGTAGAGAATTATTTATTTAAGCTTTTATTTCTTTCATCACATTCCCAGTGGGTCAGACGTTTGTTTACATACAGTCAATTAGTGTTTGGTAGCATTGCCTTAAATTGTTTAACTTAGGTCAAACGTTTCAGGTAGCCTTCCGCAAGCTTCCCACAATAAGTTGGGTGAATTTTGGCCAATTCATCCTGACAGAGCTGGTGTAACTGAGTCAGGATTGTAGGCCTCCTTGCTCGCACACTGTGCTTCACAGTTGGGATGGTGTTCTTTGAGTTGACTTTCTCCCTTTTTCCTACAAACATAACGATGGTCATTATGGCCAAACAGTTTTCTATTTGTTTCATCAGACCAGAGGACATTTCTCCAAAAAGTACAATCTTTGTCCCCATGTGCAGTTGCAAACCGTGGTCTGGATTTTTGTGTGGCGGTTTTGGAGCAGTGGCTTCTTCCTTGCTGAGCGGACTTTCAGGTTATGTCGATATAGGACTCATTTTACTGTGGATATAGATACTTTTGTACCATTTTCATTTTCCTCCAGCATCTTCACAAGATCCTTTGCTGTTGTTCTGGGATTGATTTGCACTTTTCGCACCAAAGTCTCCTTCCTGAGCGGTATGACGGCTGTGTGGTCCCATGGTGTTTATATTGTTTGTACAGACGAACGTGGTACCTTTTCTGAGGTCTTGGCTGATTTCTTTTTATTGGATTTTCACATGATGTCAAGCAAAGAGGCACTGAGTTTAAAGGTAAGCCTTGAAATACATCCACAGGTACACCTCCAATTGACTCAAATTATGTAAATTAGCCTATCAGAAGCTTCTAAAGCCATTACATCATTTCTGTAATTTTCCCAGCTGTTTAAAGGCAAAGCCAACTTGGTGTATGCAAACGTCTGACCCACTGGAATTGTGATACAGTGAATTATAAGTGAAATAATCTGATTGTAAATAATTGTTGTAAAAATGACTTGTGTCATGCACAAAGTAGATGTCCTAACCGACTTGTGAAACAAAACTTTGAACATCCCATGAAGCACCATTCAATCCATTATTAAAAAATGAAAAGAATATGGCACCACAACAAACCTGCTAGAGGGCTGCCCACCAAAACTCACGGACCAGCCAAGGAGGGCATTAATCAAAGAGGCAACTAAGAGACCAAAGATAAACCTGAAGGAGCTGCAAAGCTCCACAGCGTAGATTGGAATATCTGTCCATAGAACCACTAAGTCGTATACTCCACAGATCTTGGATTTACGGAAGAGTGGCCAGAAAAAAGCCATTGCTTAAAGAAAATAATAAGCAAACACGTTTGGTGTTTGCCAAAAGGCATTTGGGAGACTCCCCAAACATATAGGAGAAGGTACTCTTGTCAGATGAGACTAAAATTTAGCTTTTTGGCCATCATGGAAAAGCTATGTCTGGTTCAAACCCAACACTTCACCCCGAGAAAACCACCCCGAGAAAACCATGGTGGCAGCATCATGCTGTGGGTATGTTTTTCAATGGCAGGGACTGTGAAACTGGTCAGAATTTAAGGAATGATGGATGGCGCTAAATCCAGAGAAATTCTTGAGGGAAACCTGTTTCAGTCTTCCAGAGATTTGAGACTGGAACGGAGGTTCACCTTCCAGCAGGACATTGACCTTAGCATACTGCTAAAGCAACACTGAGATGGTTTAAGGGGAAACATTTAAATTTGTTAGCACCCCTAAAAGGTGCTAACAAGCTCTTTATACAGAGGGCTGCTGACAAGCTCTTATACCGAGGGCTGCTAACAAGCCCTTATACAGAGGGCTGCTAACAAGCTCTTATACAGAGGGCTGCTAACAAGCTCTTATACCGAGGGCTGCTAACAATGTCTTTTACAGAGGGCTGCTTACAAGCTCTTATACAGAGGGCTGCTAACAAGCTCTTATACCGAGGGCTGCTAACAATGTCTTATACAGAGGGCTGCTTACAAGCTTTTATACAGAGGGCTGCTAACAAGCTCTTATACCGAGGGCTGCTAACAATGTCTTATACCGAGGGCTGCTAACAAGCTTTTATACAGAGGGCTGCTAACAAGCTCTTATACCGAGGGCTGCTAACAAGCCCTTATACAGAGGGCTGCTGACAAGCTCTTATACCGAGGGCTGCTAACAAGCCCTTATACCGAGGGCTGCTAACAAGCCCTTATACCGAGGGCTTCTAACAAGCCCTTATACCAAGGGCTGCTAACAAGCCCTTATACCAAGGGCTGCTAACAAGCCCTTATACCAAGGGCTGCTAACAAGCCCTTATACCAAGGGCTGCTAACAAGCCCTTATACCAAGGGCTGCTAACAAGCCCTTATACCGAGGGCTGCTAACAAGCCCTTATACCAAGGGCTGCTAACAAGCCCTTATACCAAGGGCTGCTAACAAGCCCTTATACCGAGGGCTTCTAACAAGCCCTTATACCGAGGGCTGCTAACAAGCTCTTATACAGAGGGCTGCTAACAAGCCCTTATACCGAGGGCTTCTAACAAGCCCTTATACCAAGGGCTGCTAACAAGCCCTTATACCAAGGGCTGCTAACAAGCCCTTATACCGAGGGCTTCTAACAAGCCCTTATACCAAGGGCTGCTAACAAGCCCTTATACCAAGGGCTGCTAACAAGCCCTTATACCGAGGGCTTCTAACAAGCCCTTATACCGAGGGCTGCTAACAAGCTCTTATACCAAGGGCTGCTAACAAGCTCTTTCACCGAGGGCTGCTAACAAGCTCTTACACCGAGGGCTGCTAACAAGCTCTTATACAGAGGGCTGCTAACAAGCTCTTATACCGAGGGCTGCTAAAAAAGCGCTTATACCGAGGGCTGCTAACAAGCTCTTATACCGAGGGCTGCTAACAAGCTCTTATACAGAGGGCTGCTACCAAGCTCTTATTTATTTATTTTATTTATTTTACCTTTATTTAACCAGGTAGGCAAGTTGAGAACAAGTTCTCATTTACAATTGCGACCTGGCCAAGATAAAGCAAAGCAGTTCGACAGATACAACAACACAGAGTTACACATGGAGTAAAACAAACATACAGTCAATAATAAAGTATAAACAAGTCTATATACAATGTGAGCAAATGAGGTGAGAAGGGAGGTAAAGGCAAAAAAGGCCTTGGTGGCAAGGTAAATACAATATAGCAAGTAAAACACTGGAATGGTAGTTTTGCAATGGAAGAATGTGCAAAGTAGAAATACAAATAATGGGGTGCAAAGGAGCAAAATAAATAAATAAATTAAATACAGTTGGGAAAGAGGTAGTTGATAGGGCTAAATTATAGGTGGGCTATGTACAGGTGCAGTAATCTGTGAGCTGCTCTGACAGTTGGTGCTTAAAGCTAGTGAGGGAGATAAGTGTTTCCAGTTTCAGAGATTTTTGTAGTTCGTTCCAGTCATTGGCAGCAGAGAACTGGAAAGAGAGGCGGCCAAAGAAAGAATTGGTTTTGGGGGTGACTAGAGAGATATACCTGCTGGAGCGTGTGCTACAGGTGGGAGATGCTATGGTGACCAGCGAGCTGAGATAAGGGGGGACTTTACCTAGCAGGGTCTTGTAGATGACATGGAGCCAGTGGGTTTGGCGACGAGTATGAAGCGAGGGCCAGCCAACGAGAGCGTACAGGTCGCAATGGTGGGTAGTATATGGGGCTTTGGTGACAAAACGGATTGCACTGTGATAGACTGCATCCAATTTGTTGAGTAGGGTATTGGAGGCTATTTTGTAAATTACATCGCCAAAGTCGAGGATTGGTAGGATGGTCAGTTTTACAAGGGTATGTTTGGCAGCATGAGTGAAGGATGCTTTGTTGCGAAATAGGAAGCCAATTCTAGATTTAACTTTGGATTGGAGATGTTTGATATGGGTCTGGAAGGAGAGTTTACAGTCTAACCAGACACCTAAGTATTTGTAGTTGTCCACGTATTCTAAGTCAGAGCCGTCCAGAGTAGTGATGTTGGACAGGCGGGTAGGTGCAGGTAGCGATCGGTTGAAGAGCATGCATTTAGTTTTACTTGTATTTAAGAGCAATTGGAGGCCACGGAAGGAGAGTTGTATGGCATTGAAGCTTGCCTGGAGGGTTGTTAACACAGTGTCCAAAGAAGGGCCGGAAGTATACAGAATGGTGTCGTCTGCGTAGAGGTGGATCAGAGACTCACCAGCAGCAAGAGCGACCTCATTGATGTATACAGAGAAGAGAGTCGGTCCAAGAATTGAACCCTGTGGCACCCCCATAGAGACTGCCAGAGGTCCGGACAACAGACCCTCCGATTTGACACACTGAACTCTATCAGAGAAGTAGTTGGTGAACCAGGCGAGGCAATCATTTGAGAAACCAAGGCTGTTGAGTCTGCCGATGAGGATGTGGTGATTGACAGAGTCGAAAGCCTTGGCCAGATCAATGAATACGGCTGCACAGTAATGTTTCTTATCGATGGCGGTTAAGATATCGTTTAGGACCTTGAGCGTGGCTGAGGTGCACCCATGACCAGCTCTGAAACCAGATTGCATAGCAGAGAAGGTATGGTGAGATTCAAAATGGTCGGTAATCTGTTTGTTGACTTGGCTTTCGAAGACCTTAGAAAGGCATGGTAGGATAGATATAGGTCTGTAGCAGTTTGGGTCAAGAGTGTCCCCCCCTTTGAAGAGGGGGATGACCGCAGCTGCTTTCCAATCTTTGGGAATCTCAGACGACACGAAAGAGAGGTTGAACAGGCTAGTAATAGGGGTGGCAACAATTTCGGCAGATAATTTTAGAAAGAAAGGGTCCAGATTGTCTAGCCCGGCTGATTTGTAGGGGTCCAGATTTTGCAGCTCTTTCAGAACATCAGCTGAATGGATTTGGGAGAAGGAGAAATGGGGAAGGCTTGGGCGAGTTGCTGTTGGGGGTGCAGTGCTGTTGACAGGGGTAGGAGTAGCCAGGTGGAAAGCATGGCCAGCAGTAGAAAAATGCTTATTGAAATTTTCAATTATGGTGGATTCATCAGTGGTGACAGTGTTTCCTATCTTCAGTGCAGTGGGCAGCTGGGAGGAGGTGTTCTTATTCTCCATGGACTTTACAGTGTCCCAGAACTTTTTTGAGTTAGTGTTGCAAGAAGCAAATTTCTGCTTGAAAAAGCTAGCCTTGGCTTTTCTAACTGCCTGTGTATAATGGTTTCTAGCTTCCCTGAACAGCTGCATATCACGGGGGCTGTTCGATGCTAATGCAGAACGCCATAGGATGTTTTTGTGTTGGTTAAGGGCAGTCAGGTCTGGGGAGAACCAAGGGCTATATCTGTTCCTGGTTCTAAATTTCTTGAATGGGGCATGTTTATTTAAGATGGTTAGGAAGGCATTTTAAAAAAATATCCAGGCATCCTCTACTGACGGGATGAGGTCAATATCCTTCCAGGATACCCCGGCCAGGTCGATTAGAAAGGCCTGCTCGCTGAAGTGTTTCAGGGAGCGTTTTACAGTGATGAGAGGAGGTCGTTTGACCGCTGACCCATTACGGATGCAGGCAATGAGGCAGTGATCGCTGAGATCTTGGTTGAAGACAGCAGAGGTGTATTTAGAGGGGAAGTTGGTTAGGATGATATCTATGAGGGTGCCCGTGTTTAAGGCTTTGGGGAGGTACCTGGTAGGTTCATTGATAATTTGTGTGAGATTGAGGGCATCAAGTTTAGATTGTAGGATGGCTGGGGTGTTAAGCATGTTCCAGTTTAGGTCGCCTAGCAGCACGAGCTCTGAAGATAGATGGGGGGCAATCAGTTCACATATGGTGTCCAGAGCACAGCTGGGGGCAGAGGGTGGTCTATAGCAGGCGGCAACGGTGAGAGACTTGTTTTTAGAGAGGTGGATTTTTAAAAGTAGAAGTTCAAATTGTTTGGGTACAGACCTGGATAGTAGGACAGAACTCTGCAGGCTATCTTTGCAGTAGATTGCAACACCGCCCCCTTTGGCAGTTCTATCTTGTCTGAAAATGTTGTAGTTTGGAATTAAAATGTCTGAATTTTTGGTGGTCTTCCTAAGCCAGGATTCAGACACAGCTAGAACATCCGGGTTGGCAGAGTGTGCTAAAGCAGTGAATAGAACAAACTTAGGGAGGAGGCTTCTAATGTTAACATGCATGAAACCAAGGCTATTACGGTTACAGAAGTCGTCAAAAGAGAGTGCCTGGGGAATAGGAGTGGAGCTAGGCACTGCAGGGCCTGGATTCACCTCTACATCGCCAGAGGAACATAGGAGGAGTAGAATAAGGGTGCGACTAAAAGCAATAAGAATTGGTCGTCTAGAACGTCTGGAGCAGAGAGTAAAAGGAGGTTTCTGGGGGCGATAAAATAGCATCAAGGTATAATGTACAGACAAAGGTAAGGTAGGATGTGAGTACAGTGGAGGTAAACCTAGGTATTGAGTGATGAAGAGAGAGATATTGTCTCTAGAAACATCATTGAAACCAGGAGATGTCATTGCATGTGTGGGTGGTGGAACTAATAGGTTGGATAAGGTATAGTGAGCAGGACTAGAGGCTCTACAGTGAAATAAGCCAATAAACACTAACCAGAACAGCAATGGACAAGACATATTGACATTAAGGAGAGGCATGCTTAGTCGAGTGATCAAAAGGGTCCAGTGAGTGGAGAGGTTGGTTGAGGCTCACGGCGATTTAGACAGCTAGCCGGGCCATCGGTAGCAAGCTAGCATAGGATGGAGTCTGTTGTTAGCCACCTCTTGCGTTCGGTCAGTAGATTAGTGGGGTTCCGTGTGGTAGAGGGGATTAATCCAAATCACACAACAACAACAAAAATAAGAACAATAGATATAGTTATAGAGGCCCGAGAAGAAAACATAATAATAAAAATAAATAAATTGTCCGATTGTCTATTCAGATAGCAGCCGGTAAGACAGCTAACGGTTAGCGGGCCGCAGATGGGCGTTCAGGTAACGTCGCGACAGAGGAGCCAGCCGGATCTCATTCAGGTAGATAACGTCGGCAGTCCAGTTGTGAAGGCCCGGTGGGGCTCCGCGTAGGCAGTGAAACGGGTCCGGATAGGTGACTGCAGCCCAGGAGTGGATGATGGAACTCAGGAGTGATTGACGAAGCTGGCTAGCACCGGAACAATCAATGTTTGCTCCGGAATCGACGAAAGCCGACTGTCACACGGATAGCAGCGAGCTAGCTGTGAGATCCGGGTATGAATGTCCAGAGAGCAGTTGAAATCCAGGGACATGGAGAGAAAAATTGGTCCGGTATGTTCCGTTCCGAGCCGCGCTGCGCCGTACAAAACTGGCGATAGATTTTCGAGCTAAAGGATAGCTGATGACCACAAACCGTGGTTAGCTGAATACTAACGATTTGCCAGTAAAGAAGCTAACTAGCTTCTGGATTAGCTTCTGGGCTAGCTCCTGGCTAGTTTCTGGCTAGCTTCTTGGAGTTTCTGGCTAGCTTCTTGGAGGATTACAGATCTGAGGTAAATAATACTTTTTTATAAATATAAATTGGTGAGGCTGGTTGCAGGAGAGGGTTTAGAAGATGAGTTGATGGAAAATAAAAATAAAATGTATGTGAAAAAAGTTGTAAATATATATATATACAGGACACGACAAGACGAGGACAAAAGACATCTGAACTGCTATGCGATCTTGGAGAATGAAGAGGGCTGCTACCAAGCAAATATGTAGGTGATACCATCTCTAACTACTCCAGTTGCAGAGCACCAATGGTTCAGTATGGTGTTTAACTATTCTTGTGGGGACCAACTGGGGACATTTTGTTAGTCCCCACAAGGTCAAATGCTATTTGTAGGGGGTTTAGGGTAAAGGTTAGTTATGTGTGTGAACCAGATCAGGCTAGCTCTCACAATGGTGATCAATGTCCATATGAGAGAAGAACTCTCAGCAGAATTTCTCCTGGCAGGCTGTGGGATTCTACTGAAGACAACAAGTCATTAATCAATGTGTAATCACCTCTAAATCTGCTCCACTCCACACGGAGGGAACGGTAATGCCTAGCAGACAGACTGAGTCATGATAGGAATGACCACACAGGATGGGGGAGAGAGGGGATAATCAGCGGGGAACCAGCCTGGTGAACAGACTGGACCACCGCAGACCTGGGTTCAAATAGTATTTGCTTTCTTTCAAATACTTTGACTGTCTGATTGAGTATGCCTGGAACTCATATGAGCTGGGTGGTGTGGAAGGGAAGCACCCATCACACCTCTACTGATTATACAGCTCACATTACACCTTCCATCAATCTAGGCCTACAGGCTAAAATTGCGGTAGCCGCGGTAAAGACCGGGTGGCGCCATGCAGCATTGTTTTGTTCGGTCAAAAGTTAAAAACATCTTATCAATGAATTATACACACAAAGACTGATCAACTCTAGATATGTAGTACAGTTTCAAAGATATTGTCTACATTGTCTACCATGAACTAGCATCTTGTCTTTGTTGTTTGAGCTTCTCTCTCCAGGACAGAGTGGTGGAGTACAGCAAACTACAGGAGGTAAGGCCGTTGAAAAGCTGCAGGAGGTAGGGCCAATGCAGAGCCGCCGATGCAGAGCCGCAGGAGGTAGGACCGATGAAGAGCAGCAGTATTGTGCTCAGTCTTTTTATATGGAATAAATAATCGAATGGAACCTTGTCGTCGGTCAGTGCTATCCTTTCAAGACTGAGGCCCTAGGTCTCTTTCTTACAGGTGGGGTTTGAACTTTTGGGACTATTCTATTGCTGCCATTGTGCAAGGTAAGTTCAATCAAGCCTTGATAAAGTATTTGAAAACAAATAGTATATAAACCCCAGGTCTGTGGACCACATAAGTCTTTGGTCATAAGCTGCAGTACCGGACAGACCAAAGTCAAATATACATGTAGCTTATTATGGTAGAGATGAGAAGTGTTGGGCGTGTGTACAGCTAGCAATATATAGATGACGTATACAGTACAAATACAATATATACTGCTCAAAAAAAAGGGAACACTTAAACAACACAATGTAACTCCAAGTCAATCACACTTCTGTGAAATCAAACTGTCCACTTAGGAAGCAACACTGATTGACAATAAATGTCACATGCTGTTGTGCAAATGGAATAGACAACAGGTGGACATTATAGGCAATTAGCAAGACACCCCCAATAAAGGAGTGGTACTGCAGGTGGTGACCACAGACCACTTCTCAGTTCCTATGCTTCCTGGCTGATGTTTTGGTCACTTTTGAATGCTGGCGGAGCTTTCACTTTAGTGGTAGCATGAGACGAAGTCTACAACCCCCCAAGTGGCTCAGGTAGTGCAGCTCATCCAGGATGGCACATCAATGCGAGCTGTGGCAAGAAGGTTTGCTGTGTCTGTCAGCGTAGTGTCCAGAGCATGGAGGCGCTACCAGGAGACAGGCCAGTACATCAGGAGACGTGGAGGAGGCCGTAGGAGGGCAACAACCCAGCAGCAGGACCGCTACCTCTGCCTTTGTGCAAGGAGGAGCACTGCCAGAGCCCTACAAAATGACCTCCAGCAGGCCACAAATGTGCATGTGTCTGCTCCAACGGTCAGAAACAGACTCCATGAGGGTGGTATGAGGGCCCGACGTCCACAGGTGGGGGTTGTGCTTACAGCCCAACACCGTGCAGGACATTTGGCATTTGCCAGAGAACACCAAGATTGGCAAATTCGCCACTGGCGCCCTGTGCTCTTCACAGATGAAAGCAGGTTCACACTGAGCACATGTGACAGAGTCTGCAGATGCCGTGGAGAACGTTCTGCTGCCTGCAACATCCTCTAGCATGACCGGTTTGGCGTTGGGTCAGTCATGTGTGGGGTGGCATTTCTTTGGGGGGCCACACAGCCCTCCATATGCTCGCCAGAGGTAGCCTGACTGCCATTAGGTACCGAGATGAGATCCTCAGACCCCTTGTGAGACCATATGCTGGTGCGGTTTGCCCTGGGTTCCTCCTAATGCAAGACAATGCTAGACCTCATGTGGCTGGAGTGTGTCAGCAGTTTCTGCAAGAGGAAGGCATTGATGCTATGGACTGGCCCGCCCGTTCCCCAGACCTGAATCCAATTGAGCACATCTGGGACATCATGTCTCGCTCCATCCACCAACGCCACGTTGCACCACAGACTGTCCAGGAGTTGGCGGATGCTTTAGTCCAGGTCTGGGAGGAGATCCCTCAGGAGACCATCCGCCACCTCATCAGGAGCATGCCCAGGCGTTGTAGCGAGGTCATACAGGCACGTGGAGGCCACACACACTACTGAGCCTCATTTTGACTTGTTTTAAGGACACTACATCAAAGTTGGATCAGCCTGTAGTGTGGTTTTCCACTTTAATTTTGAGTGTGACTCCAAATCCAGACCTCCATGGGTTGATACATTTCATTTCCATGGATCATTTTTGTGTGATTTTGTTGTCAGCACATTCAACTATGTAAAGAAAAAAGTATTTCATAAGAATATTTCATTCATTCAGATCTAGGATGTTATTTTAGTGTTCCCTTTATTTTTTTGAGCAGTGTATTTACACATATACACACTGAGTGTACAAAACATTAAGAACACCTTCCTAATATTGAGTTGCACCTCCACTCCCTTGTGTGCTCAGAACAGCCTCAATGTGTCAGGGCATGGACTCCACAAGGTGTTTCAAGTGTTCCGCAGGGATTCTGGCCCCATGTTGACTCCAATGCTTTCCACAGTTGTGTCAAGTTGGCTGGATGTCCATTGGGTGGTGGACCATTCTTGATGCCCACGGGAAACTGTTGAATGTGAAAAAAACAACAGCGTTGCAGTTCTTGACACAAACCGGTGCATCTGGCACCCAGTTCAAAAGCATTGAAGTCTTTTGTATTGCCCATTCACAAACACAATCCATGTCTCAAGGCTTAAAAATCCTTCTTCAACCTGTCTCCTCCCTTTCATCTGCACTGGTTTGAGTGGATTTAACAAGTGACATCAATAAGGGATCATAGCCTTCACCTGGGCAGTCTATGTCATGGAAAGAGCAGGTGTTCCTAATGTTTTGTCTATCAAATCCTGTCCAAACTAGCATTAATCCATATTTCCAACTCCACGCAATGGTGGAACTGGCTATGTTTGTTGTACATGCATATTATTACAGTAAAAGAAAAGCACTACATGGGAGTATAAGAGGCATTGGCAAATTCCCAAGACAGAAAAACATACTAATTTGCTATATGTTTATTATGAGTCAAGTGATGAGAGAAACTCACATCCCCAGTATAGAGCCACCTCTGGGAATTGTGGGAAATCCATGATGTCATTCAAGACCACCATTTTCTCCCAGAAGACCACGTTCTTCATTGTTGGAGGACAGCTAGCTATAATCTGAGCCCCCCTGGAAAGATGCAGTTATAAAACATTTGTTCAAGCTATAAGTGAAACCCCGTGGTGTTGTTTCCCATGTTAACCGTGCCACAAACATTCTCTCTGTTTATTTGGAGTGGTAAACAGCTATAGATCCACTTTCTCAAAGTTGGTTTTAAAGTATGGGAGAGTTAAACAGTCCGCCTTCCATAGGGGAATAGTTTAAAATCAGATTCTCTTAAAAGGGAAAACGTTTTTATGAGATTTCTTTTAACACAATCGCTAAACGACACAATGTTCTTGGACTGTATTGCGTTAAGATGGCCAAATCCAAATTAGCAGCCTATCCAAATCATGATTTATGAGCATCTGGCTAATCAGATCCAATCTGCTTGATAAAAGACATAGCTTGTGAATCTTATGTATAAAAAAAATACCCCTAATGATCAAATCCCGAAGATAATGAATTTGTGTGTTTGCGTGTGTGTGCGTGCAAAATGAGTGTGTATGCATGTATGCGAGTGCGTGAGAAAAAAGTTACAGGCCTTACAACACGCAATGTGTGACACGCATGACAGCGCCATGGGAGAATCCCTCAGGCTGAGGTCAAACGCAGACCACAGAAACAGGACTTCTCTCATTAGTGGTTTATCCTACACACATAGCATTAGCAGTTAGCCTACACGTCAGATAGCTGCGAAGAAAGATGTTCAATGAGTGTTGATGAAATTAGTCCGATTATGATCATGGCGATGAATACAGTGACACCCACACAGAATGGGTCACGTGTGTTTGGCCCACTTTGCCTTACAAGAGGCTGTCACAATGTGCTGGCGTCTGCGTTAGCCTAGATCCTCTACCGTGACCACTGTCCCTCACCCGAAACCACTCTGGATTATGCGGCTCCTGCTTTTTCTCCCAATAACTATTCTAGAATTGCAGGCTACTGCAAACCAAAGCTGACCTTATCACCACAGCCATAGTTACGGAATAATGAAATGACTAGGATCTTTCTAGGGAGAGAAAAAACTGTTACAGACTAACTACCCTGAATGCTTTCTGCCAGCCTTCATATTTTGAAACCATTTGGAATGGAGGCCCGAGAAAAAGAACCCAGAAGTGATTTTAGGGTTCTAAGTTATTGCCTTTGTTCTCGATATAAGACCTAAATTCTTGATCTCGACAATACTAGTCATAGCCAAAAATCTGGAATGGCTAGGGATCTTTTAAAAAAATAACTTTTTCTTCCTTCCCAACTTGCACCCGGCAAATCAAAATTGTTGGATAACTAGCAAGTAATATACTGGTTCATAAAGAAGTGATTAATCCCAACATTCTCAGTAGGAATCTGGCACTTTGGCGGAAGCGTAACCTGTTTTCAAATGTGCTTTCTAGATCTATGGATTTCAGTCACCACCAGACGACATTGATCATGTAACACTAACAAACCTAACGTCAGATCTCGTCAATTGGCGAGAAATGTTTGATAGATTAGCGCTAACCTACAGGCTTCATGATGTTATTGTAGGGCACAGAGTGGATTCAGAGTGGACTGACATTGCTAATATAGTTTTTGATCAATGTTGTTGTTCCTTACCTCAATATCCCAGAGGTGGTGTCAGCGGTCATTGATCACTTTAATTATCAGTTGCACTTGTCCAAGATGTAAATAACATGCTCTAATCCGACTTTCAATGCAGTCAGTTCATTATGGACAGTCATGTGAGTTGGACATACATCCCTGTCTAAATGAACTGCATTCAATAAAACCTGTTTTTGACAGCACTGTATACACACACACATGATGCTGAAGGATGACTTATTGGGTGGGTCGTAGGTCCGTCCGCAGCATGCTCACAAATCTGCTCAGCAAATCAGTCCCAGATGCCCCTACCGCTGCCTGCTGCCCCTGCATTCCTCCCAAACAAGCCTGTTACACAGCCTCCCAAAACACCACAACAGCCCTGCTCTGGATCAACAGACGGAACCAGCTAAAGAACAACCCCACAACAGCACTCACAAACTAGGCCAGAGAGACAGCGAATCATGCTCTACCAACCAAGCCATAGAATGTGTATGGAACCATCGCACAGGGAGCCCAATAACTTGCTAGGTCCTGTCGGTGAGCACCAGTATCACTGTCTGTGGCGTCATGGTCAACAGTACACTGCTCAGTACTGCAATTTTAACAGAACAACCACACTCTCTACAGACATCCCACCCATGCCAAATGTCAGAGGCAATTATAAGAGATGACAGGTTTAATTAAACATTTTATTCAAAAAAAAAACCTGTGATGCCATGTTATAATGGACCTCTACACACACGACTTCGGTAGCTATTCAGACAGACCGTAAAGAACAGTCCTACTGTATAGTTCAACATGATCATCTCCATTCCCTGCGGACACTAACATGCAGAGGTCAGTTAGCCAGACTGACAGAGGACTGGAGAGAGAGAGGGGTTAATAATACTGTTATTACTTGCCTATTGCCAGCAGCACAAAGATAACGTACAGAAACACACACACAGGCCTTACAACTTCCTCATCATCATCTTAACTATCAGAAGATTTGACAGTACAATTCACCTAGCTAGTGTCAGACAGAAACCGGGTGCACTTAACAGCCTATTTTCCTAACTATTTTCCTATTGCATTATGTACAATTATTACAGTTTAAAACCTTTTAATTTTTTAAATTTTTTTTTTTAATGGAGCAGAAATAATAAAACATCTACAGTACAATTTCCAGGTATAAAAATATATTACCAATCTCCAGGAGTATTTACAAAGACACGTTTCTCTACAAAATGCAACTAGGTCTCTACAACATCAAGTAACTGTGCTGTTAAGCTCGCAGTCTAGTTGCATTAACTAAAACACCCCCAAAATAGCTCAAATGTTCAGCACCTAGTATATAAAACATTTGGCCTACACTACATGACCAAAAGTATGTGGACACCTGCTCGTAGAACATCTCATTCCAAAATCATGGGCATTAATATGGAGTTCGTCCCCCCCTTTTCTGCTATAACAGCCTCCACTCTTCTGGGAAGGCTTTTCACTCGACGTTGGAACATTGCTGCAGGGACTTGTTTCCATTCAGCCACAAGAGCATTAGTGAGGTCGGGCACTGATGTGGGGTGATTAGGCCTGGCTCACAGTCTGCGTTCCAATTAATCCCAAAGGTTCAATGGAGTGGAGGTCAGGGCTCTGTGCAGGCCAGTCAAGTTCTTCCACACCGATCTTGACAAACCATTTCTGTATGGACCTTGCTTTGTGCAGGGGGGCATTGTCATGCTGAAACAGGAAAGGGCCTGCCACAAAATTGGAAGCACAGTATCGTCTGGAATGTCATATGCTGTAGCGTTAAGATTCCCCTTCACAGGAACTAAGGGGCCTAGCCCGAACCATTATTCCTCATCCACCAAACTTTACAGTTGGCGCACCTTATTCGGGCAGGTAGCGTTCTCCTGGCATCCGCCAAACCCATATTCGTCCGTCGGACTGCCAGATGGTGAAGTGTGATTCATCACTCCAGAGAACACGTTTCCACTGCTCCAGAGTCCAACGGCGGCAAGATTTACACCACTCCAGCCGACGCTTGGCATTGTGCATGGTGATCTTAGGCTTGTGTGTGGCTGCTCGGCCATGGAAACCCACTTCATTCTACTGCCAATGTTTGTCTACGGAGATCGCATGGCTGTGTGCTCAATTTAACACACCTGGCAGCAACGGGTGTGGCTGAAATAGCCAAATTCACTTATTTGAAGAGGTGTCAGCATACTACTGTGTATAGAGTGTATTTTCAGAAACCATTGAAAACAAATACTAAATTCACTTCATCATTTGGAGGAATTTGACATTGAAAAGAAAGTGAAAAGAGTAGAAAGTTAAAGAAAAAAGGGGGGGAAATAAAAGAGGTATTGAAATCTCTGGTCTTCTCCACTCCTGCCCAGACAGGATATGACATGGGGACTTCCTGTGCCAGGTGACATCGTCAGGCTCCTGCTCGAGTCCCTTTTGATTGGTCCTCCTTAGTCTCTAGAAGAACATCCTGTAACGACAGCGGCACTTTACATTCGTTTCCACTTATGCATATTGTGTACGCATGACATCACTCTTAACGCGGTCCACCTCCCTCCACAGTCATTCATGTACTGTAAGCATTCCTCTACATGTTCAGAATGTTATACATTCTACCGGGGTTTTTACAGAACTATGAGAGGATACCAACCATTACATTTTCATACAGGAGGAATCAAGGCCCAGGGAACCACTTTTGTGAAGAAAAATATTTATCAGGGGAGTGATGGGGAGGGTTGCATTATAGTGGCCAGAAGGGTCAACAGCAGGGGATGACACCCAAGATGCAAGACGGCATTGAGGGAGGTGGGTCAAGAAAGGGGTGGAATGCTTTGTCTACAGCGTAGTATTTTCTTCTGGCTGACAACAGTGACGGGTGCCACCTGGTGGGGAAATAAATAGCAGTCACATCATTCCTGAATCTTGAAAGCTGTGCTTCTCAGATTACTCCTGGCACACAAATCATAATGACAACACACCATAACCTGACCCTACTGAATGTCAGGCATGTCAGGATTCTTTCTCTCACTATCCCATACGAGACAGAGAGGAGGAGGAGAGTGGAGGAATGTGTGTTTGAAAACAACAGGCCAAGGAGCCAGTGAGTGCTTCAGGGGTTAGGTTAGGGGTCACCCAGGAAAATACTACTCGAGTAAAGGTATTTGGTTTTAAATTAACTTAAGCATCAAAAGTAAAGGTATAAATCACTTGTAATTCCTCATATTAGACCAACCAGACGGCACGATTTTCTAGTTGTTTTTAGTTTACGGATGGTCAGGGGCACACTTTCAAATGAAGCATTTGTGGATGACCTGGATGTTCTCGTTAAGTGTGTGAATTAGACCTTTTTCCTTTCCTGTTATGCATAAAAAGTTTAAAAAGTACTTTTGGGTGTCATGGAAAATGTATTGAGTAAAAAGTACATTATCTTCTTTATGAATGTAGTGAAGTAAAAGTAGACAAAAATATAAATAGTAAAGTACAGCTAGCCCAAGAAACAACTTTAGTCATTTAAAAGTATTTCTTACTTAAGTACTTTACACCACTGAAGGCTGAAGGGGGGGGGTTCTTCAGGGAACCATACCTTCTTCACTTTGCTTATAAAGCATTTACATCACTGAGGGGGGGGGGGGCTCTTCAGGGAACCATACCTTCTTCACTTTGCCTATAAAGCATTTACATCGCTGAAGGGGGGGGGGGGGGGGCTCTTCAGGGAACCATACCTTCTTCACTTTGCTTATAAAGCATTTACATCACTGAGGGGGGGGGCTCTTCAGGGAACCATACCTTCTTCACTTTGCCTATAAAGCATTTACATCACTGAAGGGGGGTGGGGGGGGCTCTTCAGGGAACCATACCTTCTTCACTTTGCCTATAAAGCATTTACATCACTGAAGGGGGGGGGGGGGGGGGGGCTCTTCAGGGAACCATACCTTCTTCACTTTGCCTATAAAGCATTTACATCACTGAAGGGGGGGGGGGGGGGGCTCTTCAGGGAACCATACCTTCTTCACTTTGCCTATAAAGCATTTACATCACTGAAGGGGGGGGGGGGGGTGGCTCTTCAGGGAACCATACCTTCTTCACTTTGCCTATAAAGCATTTACACCACTGAAGGGGGGGGGGGGGCTCTTCAGGGAACCATACCTTCTTCACTTTGCCTATAAAGCATTTACATCACTGAAGGGGGGGAGGGGGGGGGTGGCTCTTCAGGGAACCATACCTTCTTCACTTTGCCTATAAAGCATTTACATCACTGAAGGGGGGGGGGGGGCTCTTCAGGGAACCATACCTTCTTCACTTTGCCTATAAAGCATTTACATCACTGAAGGGGGGGGGGGGGGGGGGGGGCTCTTCAGGGAACCATACCTTCTTCACTTTGCCTATAAAGCATTTACATCACTGAAGGGGGGGGGGGGGGCTCTTCAGGGAACCATACCTTCTTCACTTTGCCTATAAAGCATTTACATCACTGAAGGGGGGGGGGGGGCTCTTCAGGGAACCATACCTTCTTCACTTTGCCTATAAAGCATTTACATCACTGCTTGTAAGAATAAAAGAGAGGAAAGACTAGGTACAACAAACTCAAAGCAGCCGGCATTCACATGCAAGGCCGACGTGAGGTTCAGGATCACCTCTCTCCATGGGCATTGGGTGTTCATATTTAGCTCTGTGCTGCACGGCCATCCATTACAAGAAGCCTGTAACCATCATTAATTAGCTGGGTAAACACAGAGTAGCACAGGCCCTCGGGGATCACTGGGCCAGTACGGAGTCTAGGAAAACACACTGGCCGTGGTAGGTATGCTCACATTGTTGTTGTTGTGAGTCAACCATTGTATGAGTTATGTGCACGTCCACAGGCACACACACACTATTTGGAGAGTAAATGATTAGCCCTAATGGTCTATGCCTCAAGATTTGGCAACCCCCCCCCTCCAGTGCATGCACACACACACACACACCTGTATATGTTGGGGTCCAGCAGTACGTGTGTCTCCTGGGGCAGCTGGGAGAGGTGGACCACCTTGGTCTTCTGCTGTGGCCGGTCACTCTCATTCACCCACACATCAGGTAGTCTGGAGAGGGGGATAGAGATTGAGAGCAAGCGAGAGGGAAGGAGGAGAGAGAGAATGTGAGTGCACAAGGGAAGAAGGAGGAGAGAAGGAGGAGAAAAGAGTGAGGGAGAGAGAGAGGGGGAAGAGGTGACAGACAGTACAAATCTTGTAGTTGGCACCGTGGCCTCTCTGAGCTGGTGTCTGACTGGCATCTAACAGACATGGGTTAAGAGGAGATTGCAGTGGTACAAATGCATGCTTCCTAAAGTGCTTGTCTAACTAAAGAGTGTATTTAGGTGTTATCTGTGGGAAACATTGGGAGAGGATCAATGCCAGTACTGGGCTCCTCTCTACTCC